>NC_141724.1:6055000-6179964 GCF_971803275.1 Cyanistes caeruleus
AGAAGTGGGAGCTTGGCCCTCACTCCAGAGCTTTACCTCTTCCTTAGCAGCTTCTTGGAGTCCAGGAGTGTCTTCTTGAGCTCTGTTGGGGGAAACAACAAACAGCTGCTTCAAAACAAAAATCCCCAGCACTGTGAAACACACCCTGCCAAAGAAGATAATGCAGATAGCCACTGACAGCAGGTCATTCTGCTCAGGCCTTTCCTCTGGTGTTTGTTTCACACTTTACCAAAAAACTGTCATGAACTTAGTCAGTTCTCATGCCATGTTCATCCTTTGGGTGCCAGGGAAGTTCAGCTCTCCCTAAGGGGCTTCCCTCTAGAGACACACTGCTTTCACCCATGTTAACAAGTTTGATCCAAATGTGTTTAACATCCCCAGATCCCCTTTTCCTTCCCTAATGATTCCACAATCAGCAATCAGAGCAGCCCAAAACAGTGTATAAAATGATCACTTTAGCAAAAGGTAAAGAGCAAGCAGTCAGAGGTGATAGAACATTAAATTCTCATTAATCCTTCTCTTACTCCAGTCTTTACAAGTCTGGGGTAGCAATAGTGTGGCAGAGGATTATTCACTCTGCCCCCCCAGTAATATAATACACAAATAGATCTTTAACTTACCATCAGCAGCATGAACAGGAACATATTTCGCCTTCTTCTTAAAGCCAACTGATCATTTATAAAAGAAAACAGAAGGAAAACAAGCCTTTGGATGAACAAGATTAACAGCACTGAGCCAACGAGTCATGAAACCACTGTATCTGTGGGATCAAGAGGGAATCCCAGTTTTCCAGGATTTCCTTGTCAATCTGACATTTGCTCCCAGTAATCTCCACCTATAGAGGTGATATTTCTATTGCCATTGACTCTGTGCTTGCTGGAGAGAAGGAAAGCATTTTCATCCCACCAATTTTATGGTACAAGCAATGGGAGGAGATCTCAACACCTTGTTTTGGAGATTGGGAGCCAGGGTGGAAATGGCAGCTGCAGATAGGTGCCTTCTAAACTGACTTGAGAGGCACAGAGGTGACATGGGCACTTCCAATAGAATCCCTCTTCTGTTCGAGTGGGTTCCAGGAATATCATTTATATATATATATATATATCAGTTATATCTGACCCACAAAGTGCCCATTTCTCTGCACTGACTACCAGGGAAAGCAGCAGTGAGGTCCAGAGACAGCTGCAGAGGGATGGATCCCTGCCAAAGGACTGATTTGTTCAACAACATGAAAGATTGAGGCAGATCAGCACCAAATCCAGGGTGTTTGATTATGGACCAGTGAGCACAATTCCACTTTCTTCCCCCTTGCCTTAAAGCTCACAATGCCAGGGAGCCACAAAAAGCCCTCAATGAGGGGGATGCCAGACCTTCACAGCAAGAATAACCAGACAGAATGCTGGAGAGCCAAGCCAGGGAGCAGCACAGCCCTGCCTGGGCCCCTGGAGCTGCCAGCCCTACCTTGGATGATCCTGAGGCCAGCGGAGCACGAGGCCTCTCCGTAGGCATTGACGGCACAGCAGCGATACAGATCACTGTCATCCACAACCACGCTCCTGATCTGCAAAGGGAGAGCACAGAAACTGCTCACACAAAGCACTGGGGCTCAGTTCACCTCCAGCTTCCCATAAAGCAGCTACTCAGTGGCACCTCACAGGCTTCTTCTGCTCCCAGGAGGGCTCTGAAAAGCTTTGTTTGCTCATCTTTGTGTTATCTGAGAGCTGGGGATGTGTGGAATCACGGAACACCCTGAGCCTGAAGGGACCCACAGGAACATCCAGTCCAGCTTCTGGAGAGGACACCCCCAAATCCCACCCTGTGCACCCCTGAGAGCCTTGTCCAAACACTCCTGGAGCTCTGGCAGCCTCGGGGCTGTGCCCATTCCCTGGGGAGCCTGGGCAGTGCCAGCACCCTCAGGGGGAAGAACCTTTCCCTGATCTCCAGCCTGAGCCTGCCCTGGCCCAGCTCCAGCCCTTCCCTGGGTGCTGTCCCTGCTCACAGAGATCAGAGATCAGAGATCAGAGATCAGAGATCAGAGATCAGAGATCAGAGATCAGAGCTGCCCCTCATCCCACTGCAGGTTTTTCCTATACATTTCTCTCAGCTCCACAAGTCCTTTCTGAAATATTTGATCCTTACCTGCAGAATGAATTCATTTGTGGCACTATTGAAGGACATTTCGTATTTGGCAGAATCATCCATTGCTTTCCGTGTACGTGACCATTTCACCTCAGGAGTTGGGACACCTTTGACCACAGCTCTGAAAATGGCATTTTTACCTTTGAAGAGACAAGAATTTAGTTATTTAAGACAGGCTTGAACATGAGGACCCTCGGGCCTTGCCCTTATTTTATCAAGAGTGATTCCCAGAGTGAGTAATTTCTGTTATTTAATGCAGAAACATTCTTTAAAAATAACATCTTCTTTTGCACAGCAATAATTCAGGTTTGCCTGTATTCAATCATAAAAGGCCTTTAAAATGTGGCATTAACCTGCCAGATGTGGCTGCTGACATCTCTGACCATCACTGAAATCAGAAGCCCAACAGCAAGTTCAACCCAGACTTGCTTTTTACCTATGAAATGTCCAAACCCCTTCTCATCACAAATATTCTCTATAAAATCCCACTGTTCCTCCAGTCTTTAACTGGCACCACCTTGCACCCCAAACCCACCAGGCTCTGCTGTTTGAAGAGACAAAGGGAGGAGAAGAGAAGGGGGTTCCTGTCCTTCATCCCTGCTCCCCAGGAACCTCAGCACCCTGCAGCCCACCACAGAAATGTCTGAGAGCTTCCCACTGCCCTGTGCAAACCTCTTCTCCAAAAGGCTCCAAAACCACGGGGAACACTGGAAATGGAGTCAGGAGTGACTTGAGTGGGTGAGTGGGAATAGAAACGGAGGTGAGTTATCCATGGAAACACCTCAGGGTGGAAATGATCACTCTCTCTTGTTTTTTAATACTTTTGGTCTTCAGGTGACCAACACTGTTAAAGATTCTCCCTGGAGAGTCTGGCAATATTTCTCATACCTTTCTTGGAACAAGTTCCTGCCAACAGAGCCTCATCAAAAGGCCTTTTCCAGCCTTTGATATTGCAGTAATATCTCTTTAGTATTACAGTCTGATTCCACTGATTATCCCTGTGTTACATTTTAGCCACCTTGGCTGCACTTTGCCATGTTTGCCATCTGTCCCAGGCCACCCAGGCAGGAGAAGCAGCTCTGAGCAGTGATTATGAGAGAATTCAAGGTCCTCACGGTGCCTGTGCATGGACAGGGAATCACAGTGACCGACCTGAGTGCACCAACAGTTTGTGTGGGAACTGCAGAGAACTGCTGGAAATGGAGTAACTTGGAAAACTGAGACAGATGAAAACTTAAACAGGTAAAAACTTAGGTGAAAACTCAGCCAGAGGCCTTGGGTGGTGCCTGAAAGGTGCAGGTGGAGGAGGAGGAAGAGGGGCAGGTTCCACTAGAGGCCACCGTGCTCCTTCATAAAGCTTCAGTGGCTCCTGGAAATCCAGATGGGAGTGTGGAACACCAAAATCCAGGCTGCTGGTTCAGTCCTGGCAGGAAAGAGGTGCCAGACGATGTTCTCAGGCTACTCCCCACCAACACAACAGAAAAAAGGACTCACTGCAGGTGCAGAGAGACCTCTGGGAGGCTCCTCACTGATCTGAGCTCCTGGCTCATCAGCTGCCTGCTCTGTGCTCTGGGCAAGATCCTTATGTTGGTCCTTCCAGAATCACCACACAACCATGGAATGGCCTGGGGAGGGACCTCAAAGTCCATCCCATTGCACCCCTGCCCTGCCAGGGACACCTCCCACTGTCCCAGGCTGCTCCAAGCCCTCTCCAGCCTGGCCTTGGGCACTGCCAGGGATGGGGCAGCCTGTGCCAGAGCCTCCCCACCCTCACAGGGAGGAATTCCTTCCCAATATCCCATTCTTCCCAATATCAACATTCCCCTTGTCCTGGCACTCTTGTCCATCTCTCCTGGAGCCCTCGTAGGCACTGGAAGGCTGCTGTAGCCTAAACAGCACCTGCAGTCAGCACATCCCACTTTAAAAAGCAGCTGATTTTAGTGGTGAACACAAGTTCTTTCAACAGGAAAACAAAAAATCTTCCTCCAGAACTCACTGGGTTTGCTGTGCCCGTAGGAGTTATGGTCTTGCAAACACACAGTGACAGCTCAGGAGACCTCTGTGAGTACTGATGGAATTGTCTGCAGTGGAACAAAGACTTTGGCCCACACAACACTTTCTTTGTGGTCAAATCACTTTAGAAACTAGCTTGATTTAATCATGATAGGTGGGACATGGAGTCAAACCTCCAGATCCCTGGCTTTGCCTGTTTGTCAAGAGTCTCACCTTCCTGCAGTGTCAGAGTGAGGGGTTTCTTCTCAAAGTCAGGTGTACTGCATCCTTGTGGAACATCATTCACAAACTGAGTGACAACAACTCCTGGGATAGAAGATTTCTTGAAGATTTTTACTAGAAAGGCAAGGAAAAATGCATTAAATTGACATGTTTGTCCTTCAGAGAGAATCTCTCCACCTGCATTGCCTCCTGCAGAGCAACAACTGCTCCTGCTCAGCTCCTCTTGGACCACAAAGGTCCCACCCATTCCAGTGCCACAGGCTGTAAATGTGTCCCAAGGCTCTGGGATTTTGTGCTGGCTTTGCCAAACTTGTGTCCAAGTGGGAAATTCTGCAAATTCCTAATGCAGGAGCACCTGAGCTCACAGCTCCAGCAATGGTTTGGGCAGGGAAAGCTTTGCAAGAGTTCTTGTTCCAAGTACAAAATCTGGCATGAGAAACCTGATCAAAGAGAGAAATCAAACACAAAATCTGCTGCCAGGTCAGACCTGGAGGGTCAGCCCCTGCCATTTCCAAGCTAGAGAAACAAGCTGAGGTTATTCCTAGGGGTTCCCATGGACATCATTTCTGAACCTGAGAGAATTTCCAGCTCTCAGGGGCTGACTGTTCCCAAGGAAAAGCCTTTTGGGAACTGTTCCCTCTCAAGGATTGTTGGTGTAAATAAGGTTTTACTTTCCCAAAACAAGACACAAATGTTCTGAGAGTGTTTTCTCTCTTGTCTCCCCAGTGGGATGAGGGAGGTGTTGTTCCTTCTGCCAACCAGGATAACCTGCAATCAGAACACCTTATAAATGGGTTGAGAAACCCCAAAACAAGGACTTCTCTGCCTCATGAGGAAACCTGTGTGGCTGTGTGTGATTTCCTGGAGCCCTCACACCTCGTGTGGTAGCACTCCAGAGCTGTGTCTGCTCTCTCACCTGGCTGATGGCTGTTCATGGTGCTTTGCTCAGCCTTCTGGGGTCAGCACAAACAGATTACAAGTTCTCCTTTGAAAAAGACAAATCATTTCATTATTTACAGTTTGCAAGGGGAAGGACAGACCTTAACACTGCTGCCTGTAGTGAAGGTTTGCCCTTCCTCTCTTGCCACACCCTTGCAGCCAAGTGAAGACAGACCTGCCAAGCAGC
This sequence comes from Cyanistes caeruleus, assembly GCF_971803275.1. NCBI lineage: Eukaryota > Metazoa > Chordata > Aves > Passeriformes > Paridae > Cyanistes > Cyanistes caeruleus. The sequence continues at coordinate 6,060,501 of NC_141724.1, forward strand.
CTGCCATGCCCAACACAAACTGAGGATGATTAGCAGGGCTGAATGGAAAATGCACACATCCAGTAGCATCCCTCTGTGTCACCTGGCTTTCCTCTGAAGACCTCCTCTCGTGTTTCAGGCAAACATTCACCACATGGCACTCACGTGGTGGGCTCTGATGGATAGCAAGAGCAGTTGCTGAGAAGAAAACCACAGAGATGGATGTCTAAACTGGGGCATGGAGCAGAGGTACATCCTGATCTCATTCAGCTTGGTTAAATTAGCAACAGACCTGGGAGCAGACAAGAAGCCTTTAGAAGGGAATGGTGAAGTGTGAGCTTGGCATTAAGGAGTTATTGTTATGGATCACTCGGGACCTTCTGCCAAGGGAGTCTCTTTCTCTGTATTTGAAATTGGACAATGTGTAATGTAACACATTCCTGCCTTGCAGCAAGCTGGGAAAGCAGATTCTCTGTCATGTGAGAGATGCTCAAGAACTATAGAGTTACTGCAGCCCTGAAAGAGCAACTGGATTGGATTGCCTGTGGCATTAGTGCTGCATCTCTGTTTACCCTCTGCACTCCTGGCAGCACAGGGACACAGGAACATGCAGCTTCCATCAGTCTGGAAATGCACAGGGACACAGGAACATGCAGCTTCCATCAGTCTGGAAATGCACAGGGACACAGGAACATGCAGCTTCCATCAGTCTGGAAATGCACAGGGACACAGGAACATGCAGCTTCCATCAGTCTGGAAATGCACAGGGACACAGGAACATGCAGCTTCCATCAGTCTGGAAATGCACAGGGGCTTTGGGAGCACACCTGCAGCAGCAGCATTCATCCAGCTGAGCTCTGGCACCTGATGAGAACTCAGGGGATGACCCAAACATCTCCTTGTTCAGCTCCAAGCTGCATTGTCTGGGTGAGAACCGGTTTCAGCTAAAGGTAAACTTAGTGAACTAAAATAATTAGTGCTGGATATCCCATAGCCAGGCCAAAGAGAGTTTCACTCTCAGTACCCCTAGGTCAGCTTCTGAACCAAAATGTTTCTTGTCATTATTCAGCAGCTGCAAAGAACCACAAACACCTCCCTGTAAAAAATCACTGGCTCCACTTTGTCCTTACCACAAATCTTGTTTTGGGGCTCTGCACACCCCACAAATCTCAGCAATAGCTGACATCTCTGTGAGCCTCCCTGAGAATGCAGCCCTGGGAATAGCAGAGGCTGTGAGCAGCAGCCAAAGCCTCTTTCCTGTCCCCTCCTGGCCTGGTCTGACCTCTGCTGCCCCCAGCACAACAAGGGGTTTGCATTTCATCTGTGTGCTGCTGGTCTGGCACATCACACAGCTCTGCAAACCCCTGGGAGATGCCTTAAAACTTGGGAATGAAGGGCAGGAGGAACTTGTGGGAAGGAAAAGACACAAAACTGAACTGAAAAGAAGCTGATTCCAGGGCAGGGCATTGCACAGTGAATGGCTGGGATTTTGAGAGGCTCTTGATCACCCTCCTATGGATTTAACTTGTCGTCCACACTACTGAATCCTATTAACAACAAACATAATCCCCTATTGCTTCTTGTGTCTTCCTGGACATGTCACCACTCCTGGAGCTGGAATGTCTGATGCTCACAGCACTCACCAAACAGGAGGACCTGACACCAGCCTGCAGCAGCTTTCCCCTAAGCTCTGTTTATGTCACACTTGCATTTATTCTTTGCTGCTCCTGACTCCTCCACGCTGGGCAGGGCTGAGGAGCAGCTGCCCTGAAACACAACGTGGTCCAAATTCAGCTCCAGGGCCTTTCCCTACATCTCCAAATGTTTCATGTCAGAATGTTTCGTGTCAGAATGTTTCATTCTCAGCCTGCTGTGGCTGTGGACATGTGTTACCATAACGAACTGCTGAGAGAGGTATAAATTCAAATCTGGTTTGGTAAAACCCTCAAATACTGGCAATGTTTGCACAGGCAGCAACAGGCCTCATCTCTCAGTGCACAACATGCACTGTGTGCATTATGTATAAACTGCTGAGTTTACAGAGCCTTAAAGATCTCAGAAATCCACTTGGATTAAAAATAATCTCCTGTGAGTCCTTAAACTCCTGTGAATTCCTGACTTGTGGAGAATGAGAAGGAAGCATGTTAATGCCACACATTGACTGCAGGGTTAAAATAACAGCGCTGGATATGAAGGGAACATTCCTTCAGTGTAATGAATCCAACCACATTGCATTTTCCAGTGTCTTGTGTATTAAATAAGGACCAGAAAATAACACCCTGTTTGGCACAGAGTCATTAACCCTACTCCTGCTTACTTTTAAATTTTTTGCTCCCTTGTTACATGAATGACCATGGTTTTGTTCTGTCTCCAGTTCAATCTAGAAAAAAACAAAAAAAATCACAGAATTTTTAAAATGAGACAGCAAAAGCCTTCCAAAAATTGTCATGGTGTAATTAATTTCTTCACTCACAGGTGCTTGAAACCTTGGTGTGCACATGAGGATTTATTCAATGGAATAAATGCTTCCAAGAGGGAGTCACCCCTCCCCAGGTGAATGCTGCTGACAAACACCCCCAGCACGAGGGCTGGCACTGGAAACAGCTCAGCACTCTCAGTGCTCTGTGAAACACATCCCTGTTGTTGAATCAGCCTTGTTCAATTATCCAGCTGGCCATTCCTCATCCCAGGCAGAACTGTGTCTGCCCTGCAGCTGCAGGGACATCCCCACTGGAGACAGAGGAAAAGCTTCCATGGCTCTGAGTGCAGAGCTGGAGCAAGCCCTTGGCTACTGACAACATTTTCAGTGTCCCAAAATAAAGCAGCAAGGCTGGCAGGGTGGGAGGGTGCCCTTCATCCTGTGTGTTCATCAATCTGTCTGGATGAGACAGAGCAAGAGACCCGGTGAGCCTGACTGGACACCAGGGCTGGGCCATAAATCAGTGCAGTGAAGAAGCAAAACATTTGGGAGTCAGAGGATTTGTAGATATTGGGGGTGTCACAGGGAGTTATTTATGGGCTTCAGACAGTGCCATACTCAGACAAGGTGTGACATAATTGCTGGCAGGCTGCTGAGCAGAATTAGCCAAACCTGTAGGGAAGTGACAGGCAGGGAGTGTTTCACGGGCTCAGGATGTGCCACAGGCACTGCACGAGCACAGACACAGCGGGGACAAAGCCACGAGCACAGACTTCAACCAGCAATAATAAAGTAATCAGCAACAGAGGCAGCATTCTCTTTCACAGGAGCTTGTGGCATGGAATATCCTGAGCTGGGAGGGACCCACGAGGATCACATCCAACCCCAGCCCTGCACAGACACCCCAACAATCCCACCCTGTGCACCCCTGAGAGCCTTGTCCAAACACTCCTGGAGCTCTGGCAGCCTCGGGGCTGTGCCCATTCCCTGGGGAGCCTGGGCAGTGCCAGCACCCTCAGGGGGAAGAACCTTTCCCTGATCTCCAGCCCTCACAAAGCTTTTCTCTTTGTAATTATATTTGAATTTCTCTTTGTAAATGATAAAAATCAGGGCAGTCGTGACACAGAAAATGTTCTAAACAAAATGCCAAATTGTTGTGAGCTCAGTCACATTCTAGCTGTGCTTTACCCCAAAGATCCAGATACTCAGTGAGTATATTTCACCTAAAATTTCTCTTTTAGCTTTGGATTGGCTTTCCGCAGTTTTTTGTTAACTTGAAGTAATCTTTTGAGCTTGAGTCTTCCCATTTCAGATGAATTTTAATGAAAAATTTTGAATGCTTTGGTTAGAACCACAGAACCAAAGGCAAAACAACTGGAGAAGGGAAACTTGATGAAAACTCCTGGGCAAGTCACAGAGGGGGAACGTCACAAGCTCTCCAGTGATGAATGGAGGTCTTGTGCAGAGTGAGGAGGACTGCCCAAGGATCAGGTTTTGTGTGACTTATCCCTCTGGTAAATCTATACCTGACCTGATCTTCTCCTCTGCTCCAGGGATTATGGACAGCACCAAAGTGCTTGCTCAGGATCCACAGACACACAAACTAAATACCCTGTGTCCATTTATGTATGAAAGTGGTACTGATCCCAAAGGCCAAGAGGAGACACCTACCATCCCCATTTTCTGAAGGAGAAAAAGCCATTGAACCCCAGCAGCGAGCAGGACAGTGAATCCAAGTCCCTTTGGAGCAGCAGGGATGGGATGGCAGCAGCAGAACTGCTCAGGCTGTGCCTTTCTGTGGCCACAACACTCCCACAGGATTTTCATAACATAAATACATTTACAGGATATATCACAGAGCAATCACAAGAGTGTCTCACTGCCAGGAAGGAGGGATAACACATTCCCAGGATGGAATCCCTCAGGAACCCCAGTGCCACAAGTCCCCAGTGACAGCAGATCTTAGCCTGGCATCTTCCCAGGGAAATCCAAGGAAGCAGAAACACTGCTCTGGGAGCCCACCACTCCCAGAACACTTCCAGCCATTTCCATACCCACTGCAACACAAATTCACATTATTCAGTGTGACAACAAAGGTGTCACTTCCCCCTCCCAGTTCTGCAGCAGTGCCACACAAAGCAGTGCTGGCATGGCCAGACTCACCCCTCCACGGGCTGAGCTGCTGAGGTGATGCTCTGGAAGCCACTCCTGTGTCTCCAGGTCCTTTGTTCACTCACAGCACAGAGCTCTTCATCACCCAGCGGCTCCAATGGCCCCAGATGTCAGTGACCTGTGGGAAGGAACACAAGCCCCTTATCAGCCTGCTGGAAAGGGTACTGAATGGCAAAAGAAACACCAAGCTGTTGTCCCCTCCCAGCTCTCCCCTCCGACAGAAGGTGAGGCTGCAGGCAGGAGCTGCCTGTGTCTCCACACTGAGCTGAGGCAGCCCTGGGGGCTCATTATAGCCCCAACTCCCCCAGCCCAGGGGAGGTGCCCTGCAGCCCTTGGCAAGGCCAGCCCCAGGCAGGGCCAGCCTGGCCAGGTGTGACCATCACTCAAGGCCTCTCTGCATCTCCAGGGCAAGACCTTGTGCCTCTAAGAAGGACAAACTCTTGTGCAGCTCCAAGGAAAGGACAGCCTGCACACCAGGCTGTGCAGCACACACCAGATGTGCTCTCAGGGGCCACGAGCTCTTAGGAGATCTCACAGCTCCTTAGCAGAGAACTAAAAACACTGAATTATTGCATCTGTGTGTGGGTCAACCATGCCTGGGCTTGGCCCTCAGCAGAAAAATCCCTCAGTCCAAGAGTCCTGAAAGAAACCCAGTTGCTCCAGAAGAGTTTCAGTGCTGCAGCCAAAGGACACAGCTCAGTTTGCTCCTCTCCTTCCAGCACAGACACAGGCTGAGCCCTTTCCCTCCAGCAGCACACAAGGCTGCTCATTCACCACAGGAAGGTTCCCTGACCATGGCAGAGAGCTGGAATTAGATGCTCTTAAAGTTTTCTTCCAGCCTGAGCACGGTGGGATCTCTGATTTCCATGGACAGGTTTCCCACAGAAATACAAGTTCAGTGCACTGTGAGCCCAGACCTGCCCTTGCAGACCTTGTGTTCCTTCCTCTGCTCAGAAAGCTCCCCCAGAGCAGGTTTGGCTGAGAGAGATTTCCAGTCTGGGCTGTCTCCAGCCCCTTCTCCTGCGAAGCTGGCTGGCCTGAGGGCTGCTCTCACTCATCCCAGCCCAGGAGCCCACAGCCACTGCTTCCCTTTCACTGGGGAATAAATCCATATTAAATCTCATGTTCAATTGGAAAGGAAGGGCTGGCTCCAGGAGGTGGCAAGAGAAGGGTTTTTACCGTGGTTCACAGGCGGTCTGGCCTGGCAGAAACAGAAGGTTTTTCTCTGGTTTCCTATCAGAAGGTGACAAATTTAAAATCTGAGGCTAAGGGGAAGGGAGCACACAGAAAACCCTCAGTGCCACAGCTCAGACTCCTGTTAGATTGCATCAAGAAGAACCACACATTTCCACTAGTCTGAGAAAGAAAATTCTCACCTGGCTATCAAAAACTTCTCCCTTGCATGGCTGGGAATCACCATTTCAACCAACAATTGAAAAGATAAATGTGAAAATTAAATTCTGGAGTAATTTTCTTCATTACTTTTTTCTTTTCAACCATTGTTGCTGGTGACAGTGTTTAAACTTTCCCAGTTCACAAGAAAAGCATGATGAAATCAAACTGATCTCTGGGCTAAGATCTTTCCGTTCTACATCCCCTGTTACCTTTGCAGTGATATAAAATAGATAGTAGAAGCAATTACAAAGTCAAATATAAACCATTTGAAAGCTGAAAAGCCAAGAAAATAAGAATACAATGATCTGGGAAATCTGGACTGCTGCTGGGAAATCCTCTCAGTAGCAGCCAGTGTTTCCTAGCGGTGTGGGACCGTGTTCCTCCTGCTCTGGACAATGCCCACCCCAAAGATGCTCCCTCAGACATCAGTGCTGCTGGTCCAGGACAGCACTCTGGGGCTGTGCTGCACCTTTAATAAACCCCACTGCCAGAGCAGTCTCTAAAGAGAGAAACACTTTGGGTAAGCCCTGGAATGCATTTACCTGCCCCTACTGAAACCTGAATTCAGCTCTCCTCAGCTGCAGCAGGAGCAGGGTTATCCCAGAGCTGTCCAGAGCCACGGGGATTTCTGCTGCTCCTCTTCCCCTGTGATCTCCTTTCCAGGCATTTGCTCCCCACAGAAAAGTGCCAGTGCTGTGCAGTCTCCATCACATTTAGCTGCTGGGTCTCAATAAGTGAGGAATTCTTAATTAGACAGACAGTGGGGTCTGACGAGTCCCAGGAGAGCCACGAGAACTGCTCGTGTGACCCCACAAACCTGGTCATGCTTTGCCTCATTTCCAGCCCTGGTTTTACAGTTTTCTTGGGGCCTCACCTCCAGAGGGACTGATCATTTAAAACCATCTGCTACAGAGCAACCTCCTCCAAGAGCTTGACCTTCTTCCATTTCACAGCTTGTTTTCCACCCACCCACCCACCCAAGGCCGTGTTAACCCCTGTGTGCCAGGGCTGAGCTGCCAGGTGCCTCTGGGAGCCTGCAGGATGGCACAGCACGGCTGGGATGCTCACTGGGCTCTGCTTCTCCTGCAGAGGAAACGTGATTTTCCCTGGAAGAAAGTCCATTCACCCGAGGAAGGACAGTGAAGAAATGCCAAGAGGCGACAGCTGAAGGACAGTTATTTCAGACTGAATTTAAAACTGTGTTTTAACTGGGAACAAGACTCTTCCAAGGTTCTGTTTGCCCTTCTTGGAACACTGGTGTGAAGCCTTCCTGCTCCAAGCAGTGACAACTGGCACAGCTCTTCCTACAGACTTTGGTGCCCCCATGGCTCAGAAGGGACAAGAACTCAAGAAGACTTGGTAGGTCCAAAATCCTGTCTGGATTTTCAGTCCATAAAGAAATGACCAAGATCAAAAACCTGGCCAAGACACGGCATTTCCCATTTCCCTGCAGCCTGGTGGACAGTCCTGACTGCACCAAGGGTGGAGGTGGTGGCAGGGAGGCTTCTTTGGGGCAGAAATATTCACATTTGAAATGGCTGAATATGTGCAGAGCTCAGTGCTCGTGTTCCAAGTCCATCTTGGCATAACAGCAATGAGAGTCCCATAAATGCTGCACAAGAAAATGGGCATGGAATATGGAATAAAGGCCAAAATTCAGTGGGGATTACAGGCACCTGTAGCCCTCCAACCACCCAACACACCACATCAGGTAAGTCTGGCAGTGCTGGTCATGAGTGAGTGAAGAGACATTGTTCAGACCAGGCCAGGGGCCAGCTGGGTGACAGGAGAGCATTTTGGTTTTCCCAGGAGAATGCCTTGCACCAGGATGAGGAACAGTCACAGCAGGCATGTGAGCCTTTCATACCCACAACATCAGAATTTAAATAAATGTGATGTTGTAACTCAGTAGTTAGAGTGTAGAGTGGTTGCTGCTCTTTTCAGTGGGAGATGCCCATTCCCATTCCAGACCTCAGCACCAGTTCATCCACACTGCAGAGTCCAGGAGAAATTGCAGTGACTTGTTTCAGCTCAGACCTGTGGTTATTTTCCCTCCCCACCTGACTGACAAGGGGTTTGCTAGCATGGTCCAGGATTTAGTTGGAGCCTGGCTGCCTTTAAAGCCAACATTCCCACTTTTCCCAGTAACAGCTGCTCCCATGACTATCTTCCCTGCATGTTCCAGTCCCAGGGCTGGGATTTACTGTTTTCCATCCACAAAACAATTTAGTGGGCAATGGGCATTTGATAAAGCCTCACCAAAGATGTGATTAAACATCAGCTTATTACCAGGCACATCCTTCCACCAGGACTTTCTACCCACCTTAAGAAACTGAAAAGAACAAGGGTTTGAGCCCCTCTGGGCTTTAATGAATGCAGGGAACGAGGGGTGCCTGTACAATTTCCATTTGGCCCTGCATGTCCATCAGGCTTTGCTCAGAGCCCATCCCCAGCTAAAACTGAAATGTGTGTGTTGGGAGCACTTCACAGACACCATCTCCAGGGCATGTAGAGGGTTAATAAAGCTCACAGCAAATTAAACAATAAATGCAAGCAGAGATTGCAGGATTTATCCAGTGTCCCTCTCTGCCACAAGCAGAGGCAGGGTGACCCCCAGCTCTGAGCTCTTTATGTTGCTGCAGGATTTATTGCACCCCAACCTGTACGTGGTGACAGATGAAACAAGCCCCATCCTGGCCTGAGCAGCTGCTTTCATGCTTCATCCCCTCACGTGCTGGGAAGTTTGACAGTAAAATAAATGGTAAGAAATCGTCTCTGGAACCTCAAGAGGCCACAGCATGTTCCCACTGTGTGTGTGGGACAGCAGAATTAATCTCAGCACTTTCCTGTACTGCCTGACCAATGTCTGGCACCCACAGAGGAGCCGGGGGACTCCCATTTCTGGGAATGCTGCCCCATTCCTTCTGAGGCTTCTTCACTGTCACCCTTCATCCAGCACTAAAACATCACAATAAAACAGGTGTCCACTTGAGCCAGAGAATTACACCAGCACCCAGAGGAGAAATAACCAACAGCATGGAATTATAGAATCATAGAATGATTTGTGTTGGAATGGACCTTAAAGCTCAGCTCGTTCCACTCCCCAGCAAGAGGGGGAACACCAGGCTGCTGAGACCCCCTCCAGAAAACAGAAATAGAGAAAAAGAGAAATAGAGAAAAACAGAAATACAGAAAAACGTGGGAATAGAGAAAAACAGAAAGAGAGGGCACCTCTCTCCTGTCACCCCCACTTGTTCCATGGGTCCCGCGGTCACACACAAGGGTCACTGAGCCCCCGTCTCTGCAGGAATGACGCTCCCAGGGTCTGTCTGTCCGTCCGCAGTGTCTGTCTGTCTGTCCCCGGCAGTGTCTGTCTGTCCCCCGGCAGTGTCTGTCTGTCCCCGGGCAGTGTCTGTCTGTCTGTCCCCGGCAGTGTCTGTCTGTCTGTCCCCGGGCAGTGTCCGTCTGTCCCCCGGGCAGTGTCTGTCTGTCTGTCCCCGGCAGTGTCTGTCTGTCCCCGGCAGTGTCTGTCTGTCCCCGGGCAGCGTCTGTCTGTCTGTCCCCGGCAGTGTCTGTCTGTCTGTCCCCGGCAGTGTCTGTCTGTCCCCGGGCAGTGTCTGTCTGTCTGTCCCCCGGCAGTGTCTGTCTGTCTGTCCCCGGCAGTGTCTGTCTGTCCCCGGGCAGTGTCTGTCTGTCCCCCGGCAGTGTCCGTCTGTCCCCGGCAGTGTCTGTCTGTCCCCGGGCAGTGTCTGTCTGTCTGTCCCCGGGCAGTGTCTGTCTGTCCCCGGGCAGTGTCTGTCTGTCTGTCCCCGGCAGTGTCTGTCTGTCTGTCCCCGGGCAGTGTCTGTCTGTCCCCCGGCAGTGTCCGTCTGTCCCCGGCAGTGTCCCCCAGCTCTCTGCCCGGTGGATTCCCGGGGCTCGTTCCGGGCAGGGCTCTCCCGGTCTCGGCTCCAGGTGCGGGGCAGCCCCGCTCTCACCTGCGGCTGCTCCGCGCTCTCCGCCCGAGCTCCGGCCGCTGGCTCCGTGTGGCTCCCGTGTGGCTCCGTGTGGCTCCCGTGTGGCTCCGTGTGGCTCCGTGTGGCTCCGTGTGGCTCCCGTGTGGCTCCGTGTGGCTCCCGTGTGGCTCCGTGTGGCTCCGTGTGGCTCCGTGTGTCCCCTGTCCCTCCTGTCCCTCCCGTCCCTCCCGTCCCTCGCTGTCGCCGCCCTCGCCTGTCACAGGGCTGTTATCCTGCCACACATCCCGGGTGTTGCGATTTTATGGGCAGCGGGCACCTGCCTCGCATTCCTTGTTTCTCCTCATCCCAGCGATGGTGCTGAGCAAACCTGAGCTCAGTTCTGCGGCGCTTCTCCGGTCAGCGCGATGATGCTCTGTGTGTGTGGATTGTGTTTCCTCTGCACAGCAGCTCCTTACAAACCTCACACCGCTGAAAGGATGAAATGTTCTAAAGGAAACTGGAGTTCAGCTGCTTTAAACCCCATCCCACATAAAAGGAGGGTCCCTAACAGAACAGGTAAATTGAACGGTGGATAAAGTGAGTATCCAAGCATGGTTAAAGATAAAGCTACTTCACATACTCTCCTTTTTCAAAATAATTCCTTGAAAAGTCGGATTTCTGAGGGATGGACAGAGCCCTTCAGGGCAGCAGCTCACAGTGTAAATGTGAATTTATCTCACAGAGTTAATGTGAATTTATCTCACAGAGTTAAAGTGAATTTGTCTCACAGTTAATGTGAATTTATCTCACAGTGTTTATGTGAATTTATCTCACAGTTAATGTGAATTTATCTCACAGTTAATGTGAATGTATCTCACAGTGTTTATATGAATTTATCTCAGTGTTAATGTGAATTTATCTCAGTGTTGATGTGAATTTGCAGCACACACTGAGCAGTCTGAGCCTGCACTCCTGTTACACAGCCAAGAGCAGCTGCTGTTACCTGCACTCCTTTGTACCCCTTTGGACAAGAACCAGCTTTAACAGGGAATTAGGAGCAAAAAGGTGGAAATGGAGACCAGACACCTCAGCAGACTTGTGCTGGTAAAGGCTTCCTCTGCTGTGGGAATTTATCCAGAGTCACTGGAGTGATGGATGGAGATAAACACGAGTAAACCACGACAGGCTGGAAGCAGAAGAGCCCAGGCAGGGAATGCAGATGTTGCAGACAGAGTTTCCTCAGCAGCCAGGGTCACCCAAAGGGCTGAGGCTTGCAGACCCTTCAGGTGTTCCCTTTTCCCTTTTCCCACCTCAGGACAGCCCCATGCTGGGGAAACACCAGTCCCAGTCATTTCAGAGGCCAACACTTCCAGGCAGATATAAACACACCAATGCTTCTAAAGAGCAGATCAGGATCAAGTGCAGCTTTCTCTTGTCCTTTCCAAGGAGTCAGAGTCCCTGTGGGAGAGGCTGTACCTGGAGCTCCTCCTGCCTGGAATGTGGGCAAAGCCCAGCACAGAACCTGCCTGGAACCACACCAGCCTCACACCAGAGGCAAGAACCTGCAGCAAACATCATTTCCAAAGGTTCTGCTTCCACCCAGTGAAAGCAACGTCCCCACCTCAGGCAGTGCTGTGCCCTGAATAAAACCTCGGGTGCAGCACTCCTGCAGGAGCACCTGAGATACCTGAGATACACCTGTATCACTGGGTACAGGAACAGCAGGGGCAGGAAGATAAACCAGCAGCAAAACAGCAGGTTTGCCTGTAATGTACCTTCCAAACGGGAATATAATTCCCTAAGTTTTACTTTAGATTACTGAGATTTTTGAGTTCAGATTCTCAGTCCCTTGATACCACAGAAATCTTCTCAGGGTTTCCTGCCTTGTCCCTCCAGAGCTGAGCATCCTTCCCGTGGAGACAGCTGGGGCACAAACTGCTGGGCTTGGACTGTAACAGATTTAAGGCAGAAAGTGCAGGTGACACGTCCCAAAGGATCACATTTACACATCTTTATGCATCTTTAGTCTGCAAAACACAGAAGGTCCCATTTAATGTGGTAGAAGAGAAAAAACATCTGCTTCAAAAAAGCAGAGAAGTACTGACAGCTCAGGAGATGCTGAAATCGTTCTGGTGACTTGAAAATATGTCCCAGTTATGAGACACCCCAAAGGGCAGCCCTAATGTGTTTTACTCAGTAATCCTCTGACATGGCCCTTCCCAATAAAACAGTGGGAGGATTTGTGAGCCTGGGCATTCCCTTGCCTCCAAAAACCTCATAAAAATGATTTCCTATCAGACATGTGAGAGACTCCACTGAAAACCCACCAAACATTGCATCTGAGCATTCCAAATCTAATTTCATCCCAAATCAGCGAGTGGTTATTGCTTGTCTCAGAATGGCATTTGTCAGGAATGAAAATTCTTTGCCAAAATAAACCATTCAGTGTTATTTATGACAGAGACAGATTCTGTTACTCTCCCATGGAGTATTACCCTCAGACACTGCTGGCTCAGGCAGCCCTGGCCTTCCTCTTTTAATGTTTGAATGCAGCCATTAAATTGTCTTTTAGAAATTGTACTGAGGGCACAAACCCCCCTCACTTCTCCATCAAATGAGGACAAAACCACAGAAATAACCAGCTAGTACATGAAGTCTGGGAGTTGTGAGTGTTGGCTGTGACAGAATGAACACAAACCCCCTCTGTGCCCTCTCAAGCTTTGTGCTCAATGCAGAGTCCCAGAGGAGTGGCCGTGGACACCAGAGGCAGCTGCACACATTGTCACACAGACAGACAGACAGACAGACAGACAGGCTCTGGGCTGGGGAGGGACACAGAGAGCAGGTCACTTTTCAGGGAGATGGATGGATGGGGAATGGATGGGTGGATCATTGAAAGGAGCAGGATAATGTCAGGGGGGCTGACCCATCCTGGTCAGACTGGAAGAAGGGAGGAAAGGACGGGAAGGTGCCACAGAGGGATCCTGTGTCAGAATTGTGATGGATGAGGGAGGTCTGTGTTCTGGGAAGGGTGGCTGGGGCAGACAATGCCACTGCCAGGAGCTGGGCAGGAGGAAACCAGACCCTGATATGGGGCCCTGCTTAACCCTGCGTAGAGACAGAGCTGGGCTGCTGCTCTGGGGCAAACTGAAGGGCAAGCAAATTGCTCACAGTTTGGGCATTTCCAACTCCAGCAGGTCCTTGTCAATCTCCTGGACTGACAGACTGAGTGTCCCAGGTGCTGCAGGGCTGTGTGTGACCACGACAGTGAATGGGTCATGCTCTCATTCATCTGCTCCTCAGCTTCATTCAGTTTATTTCTCAGGCATCTCTCATTTTACACTCACCACTCACTCCTCTCTCTGCACCCATCAATTCCAGTCTGAAGGTGTAACCAGAGCAAAGTTTCTCTCCCCACAGTGACCACAGAGGGGCTGAGCTGTCTGGCCAGCCCTCGGGGCACAGGAGAAGGGGAGAAGCCTGACATGTTTATCCTCCAAAGCAGCTGACCTCAGTTCCACCAAGTCTGGACTCCCTCTGGCTCCCCAGGCCAGCTGGGTCACACTGCCAGTTGCCCAATCCTTGCTGGAAGCAGGAATGCCCTGGTGAGATGTTCTCCTGGCCATCCTTCCCACCCCTTTCATGGTAATATTGAGGGATCCCACTCCAAACCGGCAGCACAGCGCGAGCTGCTGATGCGAGAGGGTCAATCCAGCACAGAGAACAACTCTCAGCAAGCCAGAGGAAAATTCTAAGGAGCTCTAAAGAGCAGGGAACAACCCAATAAACCATCAGCTGCTGCTGTTTACCTTCTGCAAGTATATGAAGACAAAATTGCTGGGCTTTGTGCATGTTTGTCTTTCAAAGCACAATTTTAGCTTTCTGTCCCATACATCTACACTAAAAATCCAGCTTTTTCTTCTCTTCCTGGTGTAGCATTGTCCCACCTATGTATAATCTTCTAAGTGGCTATCTGGTACTCCAGGTGTCTTTTTTGTCCCTGTGCTCCCTCTTTATTTACCCTGCTGGACAATTTGTGTCTCCTCTGCACATACACCTCATTGATAAGGGCATTGAGACCTGCAGTTTGTCTTCTTGGAACCCTTCTGGCCTCCTTCCTGACTCTCTAGGTATGCCTGCAAAAATAGCCCGAGTGCATGGCTCACTGCTGAGCACAGCCTGGAGAAATAAACTCCCTTCAACAAGAAGCCACAGCCGCCTGCGGCAGAAGCCGAGCCTCGCTGGCCTTGCCACATGCCACAAAGGTCAGCAGCCCCAGAGTGCCCCAGCAGACAGGACAGAATGCCAAAGGACATATAAATCTAAGGACTGTCAGAGGAACTGTGTCAGCTGATTGCTGAGCTCACCCAGAGGGGGAAAGGAGGAGATTTGCCCTAATTTAACTTTATAAGTTTCAAGGAATTGGGACCCCTTTCAGCACAAGTGGTTGTCAATTCCTTAAATGTTCCACCCAGGAAAGGTTCTTTAAGCCTGAGCCCTGTGGTGTGCCAGGCCAGCCATGCATGGCTCCCAGGGCTGGTGAGAGGTGGCAGAAAGCTGGGAGTCAGCAGAGAGCAGCTGAGACCCACAGGATTCACACTGCCCTAAGCATTGTTCCCAGAGGGGCGAGGGCACAGCGCTCCTACAACGTTCAGGGTCAGCCCAGGTCACACAGCCACAGAATCACGGAGGCATTTAGGATTGAAAAGCCCTCAGAGATCGTTGAGTTCAACTTTACCCCAGCACTGCCACGTTCACCACCAGACACACACATTTGGGCACTTCCAGGGATGGTGACTCCAGCACTGCCCTGTTCAGGTCTGGTGAACCTGAGACACAGCTGGCCTGGCAGGAGGCAGAGATGCAGCTGGGTCACTGCTGGGCACTGAAGCAGGGAGGTGCAGTGAACGTGGGCTGCAGAGGTCCCCAGTCCATCTCCCGCTCAGGGCAGGACATCTGGAACACTGGAAGGTTGGAACAGCCAAGGCTTTTCCACTGAGTCTCAGCAAACACCCAAAACTCACAAGGATGGAGATTCCTCCTCTCTCATGTCCCAGCCCTGCACCAGTTCCTGGAGAGGCCTTTTCCCAGTGCCCAACCCAAACCTCCTGAGATGGAACTCGTGGCCATTGCCTGCAGGAATTTGGGAACACAAAGAAGATTCTGTCCCTCTGTCCCCTCTGTGACCACCCTTGCTCTGCTGGCCACGTGTCCCTGGATTCAGCCCAGGGTGCAGAGCTTCATGATGGGCACACAGAGCTGGCTCAGGAACATCTCCTGTGCAGGTGGGATGGTTGTGCTGACCTTGAGCAGCGAACATGAGATGAGTGAAGTTTCTGTGTGCAACCACCAGGGCAAAGCTGCAGAAACTTGCTTTGTTAAATGTGTGGAAATGGACAAAGAGCTACAAGGAGACAACAAAAATGAATACAAGAGAGCTGAAGGTGGAGTGACAGTGCCTGTCAGCAAAGCCATGACATGGAGAAGGGCAAGCACTGCAGAAAGGAGAACTCCTGAGCTGAAAACCATCCTGACAAATCATCTCCCAGGCAGTTTGGAGGTGGAAGCTTCCAAACCTCAGCATGTCAGAGTCAGGGATTTAGGATTCCTGGCAACATTTCTCTTCTAATGGTTTTGCTTACCAGAAAGTCTGTCATTAAGGCCCTGTGAGGAATTGCTGTCATGCTGCAGTCTGATATCAGCTATTATTAATAGCTGGCAAGTCCTGCCTTATGAAAGAACATTTGGGTGTGCTCAGAGGAGATCCATGTTGTTTCATCTGTGTTCAATAGGGAGCAAACCGTGGGTGATCAGGTCCTTTTGGCCTTGTACAGGTGCTCTGAAGATGCCATTCCTGCCAGAGAATTGGGCCTATTGCTACACCCAGGGGATTGCTGACTCTGTCCCTCCAGTTTTGTTTTTGTCACAGTACAAAGTCAATTTTAAAACCACACTTCAGCTGTTTCATCCCTGCACTGGGGCAGATTTTCATCTTTCTGGTCCATTTTCATCTCTCTGTTGAAACCTATTGGTTTCCTTCATTTCTACATTCCCCAGGATTCAGTCTGGGACTGACTTAGTGGAAACACAAATGAGAGACCCCAGCACAGGGACCTCCACACCAAACACAGATGGAAACACAGAAGTTATTTTTATTTCTCCTATGACCTCGATTCCCCAAGGTACTCCCTTCACACCTTCCTCATACCCACAGATTCTGTCAGGTTTCCTGTCCTGATGAGTCTGAGAATGGGTTTTTTGCCAGCTTTTATGCCTTTTCTAACCTGGTCTGTTTGCAAAGCCTGGTGGAGTGATTAAGAATTGACAAATATCAACCTAGTTAGGACAGTACAAATTCCTTAAAACAAGCAGTGAAAAATTCTAGACCAAAAAAATAAGATTAAATGGGCTGACTCTGCAGCTCTGAGAGGGTGAGAATATGTGAAGCCTCCATTTGAAATCATAAGGATGGCAAAAATGGTGATGACAAAGCTGACTGGAGAACAGAGAACACAGGAATGGAAATCACCACGAGAGCACGGATGGAAGACTCCAGGTGCAATTCCAGCACAAGCTGGTAAGTGCTGCTGCTAGGGAAATATCAGTGGCAGCTTCTGATCCCAGTTTTTGAAGTTGTATTAAAATATTGTGAGTTAGGTTACTTTGTTCAGCCCAACGAAAGAGAGATGGGTGATAAAAAATATTAAATATCTTACAAAGGTAAATACCAAAAGGGGAGACAAGATGAGAGGAGGACAAAGAAAATCCTTGTCCTTAAAGAAGAATATCAGGACACTTTTAACCACCAGATGTGGTTAGCTCAGCCTCCTGGCTGGAATGACAAGGTGGAATATCTGACAGAGTCACCACAGATTTATTTTATAATGGGAACTCAGTGTCACAGCTTTCTGCCACTCAAATTCAGAGGCCTTTCCTAAGGTCAGGGGATCTGGGAGGACAAATGGCCAGGAGACACTGAGCTCAGAAAGTCTTGGCTGCAGTAAATGCCAGTTGGGGGTGATTGCTCTACAGCTATTTTGGCAATTTGTTGTCCTGAGCCTTGGACATTCTCTTCAGTTGCCAGCCTGCAGTGAGCTGTGTCACAGCACAATGGCCCCGTGTCCCAGCCCTGCAGCAGGGCCATGGGACAGCTCTGGGCACCCCAGGTCACTCCTCTGGGGGAACAAGGCAGGTCACAGCAGGTTACAGGCTGCCAACACCCTGCCAGGGAATCCATTGGAACAGGAGCTCCCAGTTCCTACCCACTGTAACACCTCCACATCCTTCAAACAAAAGTCCCAGATGGTGTTTGATCCAAACAGAAATACGCCTTTTGTGTGTGTCCTCTGCTGTCCTTCCATCATTTGTGTGTGGGTGCCCCTGACAGCATTTGAAGGGACCTGCTGGGGGCTCTGGGGCCTCACAATCACCACAGACTGCTGGGGCTCATGGCTCTGTCGACTTGTGATGGGGAATGTGGGAATCTGTGAGCAGAGAGTGTCCTGTCCTCCCCCTGGACACGCAGCTGGCAGCAGAGCTCCTGCCCAGTGCCCTGCAGCCAGGGGCTGTGTCCCTGCTGCTCACCACAAACAGCTTTAACACCTCCACACACTCGTGCCCCAAAGCTCTCGGGCCCAGCAGCTCTGGAAGGGGTCAGTCTGTCCAAGCAGGTGTTGATGATGAGGAAATGACCCCCTCCGGTGAGAGGAATTTTAGAAGCTGCGAGCAGAGGTCACAGGCACAGGGAAGGCAGTGCAGGGACTGCACTCACTGACTGCCCTGGGCACCTGGCCTCAAGGACAGAGCTCTCCCTGCACAGCCTGTGCCAAACACAGCTGCTACAACAGCCTTTGGGACGTGCCCTGTGGATAGGAACAGCCTGCTGCAGCAGGAATCCCCATGCCCTGTGGATAGGAACAGCCTGCTGCAGCAGGAATCCCCATGCCCTGTGGATAGGAACAGCCTGCTGCAGCAGGAATCCCCATGCCCTGTGGTTGGGAACAGCCTGCTGCAGCAGGAATCCCCAGCCTTGCCTGGGGAGGTGGGAAATGCAGAGCTCTTGCACCATCTCACTTGAGAAATGAGCAATCCTGAGGCAAAGGCTAGACAAATCTTTCCCCAGATTTCAGAACAAAACACACAAGGCACAACCCTTCCACAGTCCCTTCTGGAGCTGCAGAGAGCAAGCAGAAGCTCTCAGTCTTTCCCCATGTTTGGTGAATAATGAATAATTTGGTTGTGAATCAAAGAAGTCTCGGTACCACCATTCAGAAAGGAAATTCAGCATGGAAACAGCAGAAAGCAATCCAAATAAAAGTCTCTTTGTACTCATAAATGATGTTTTCTCATATTCCATCATTATCCAGAAGTGAGGAATTGCCTTGTTTTCATTACTCTGGATGCAGTGGGTGAAGGGGACCCAGGGTGAGGTGCAGAGACCAGGGCTGTGCTAACACAGATCTGGCACAACCCCATCACCACCTGCAGGACTTGGCTCTGAGTACCTGGGGTAAGCCCTGAGTCCCCAGCACACACATTCCAAATGAAATGATCCAGCAAAGCCTCTATTCCAGCAAGTTCCAGAATCCACCTCCTTTTCATGCCCCATTCCCTTCACAGGACTGCAGGAGGGGAGCTGGCCAGGGCTTGCTTAAACTGAATTAGGAAAAATTTCTGCACTGAGAGGGTGATCAGGCTCTGTGCCAGCTGCCCAGGGCAGTGGTGGAGTCACCATCCCTGGAAGTATCCAGAAAACAAATGGATGTGGAGCTTAGGGATGTGGGTTAATGGTGGCTGGAACTGAGCTGGGTTAATGGTTGGACTGGGTGATCCTGGAGCTTTTTTTGGCATAAATGATTCTGTGACCCTGTGGCTCATGGTCAGGGCTGCTGGGGGCACAGGACCTGAGCACTGCTGCTCCTGAGGAGATGTCAGTGCTGCTGCTGAGGAGATGTCAGTGCTGCTCCTGAGGAGATGTCAGTGCTGCTCCTGAGGAGATGTCAGTGCTGCTCCTGAGGAGATGTCAGTGCTGCTCCTGAGGAGATGTCAGTGCTGCTCCTGGCTTTTTGTTTGCACTGACATGGCCATACTGCCTCCTCTTTCCCGTTAACTCCGTGTGAAAACCAAGGATTGACCCTGTGGAGGAAACCCTGGCTCTGGGAAGGTGTGAGCCCATCTGTGGGCCTCCCCTGAACCATCAATTACAGCACACAATCAGTTCCACTGAGCCAGAATCTGCCAGCACAGTCCTGGCAAGCTGCCCTTCCTCCCACTTCTCCCTCATTAGCTGCTCCTCCCTTGCTTGGTCTTTAATTAGCTTGTCATCAGCAGCTTGGCCTGGGCTGGCTGAATCCCCTGCATTGTCCCAAATGAAACTGTGTGAGGCAGATGGGACCAAAGCAGCACGGGAGGAGGGAAGGGAGAATTGCAGTCAGAATTGCAGTCAGTGTGTGTCAGACACAGCAAGATTTCATCTGGCTGGGCCAGCTGGGGGTGTTCAAACTGTGCATTGGCTGAGACCCAGCAAGCTCATTTCAGCAAACCCATAAACCCATAAATCCATAAATCCCCATAAATCCAGCACAGGGAGAGACAGACCCCAACAAAAACAGTGCCCTTAGGGAGTGAAGCTGTTTATTGTGGCATTGAAGTTGTCAGGAAAATCAATCCACAAACACCAGAGGTTTATGTCCAAAAAGGAGACAGGGGAGCCCTGGAACCTTGTTCTAATAAAGGGAGAGGCCATGGGGAGCTCTCCTGGGGTCTCTTCAATTTTTAGAGGACACAGCCTCCTAATTCCTGGCCACATTTCCCTCTCTCTTTCCCCACTGGCTGAGGTACTTGAGAGGTACAGACTTCCCAAACTGCCTCCTACAGACCCCCTTTCTAAAGTATACCCCCCTCCCCGTTTTCCTATGGGATTTATGGTTCCTCTCACTGCTTCTTTTGTCTCCCAGCACCTAGCTTTACCCACACTTTGTAAAGACAGATCCCTCTCGTTCCTTCAAAGGGCCCAGCCATGCTCAGCCTGCCCCCTTGGCTCGGAGCAGCCTCACAAGGAAGCTCTGTCACACCCTTGGCTCCCTTTTTTCCCCAGTTCAGAAGCCAAGCAGTGGCCTCAGGTCCCTTTTCCCTGCGTTCTGCAGGGGCTGATTCCTTGTGTGGGACACAGGCAGCCCAGCAGACTGGCACCTGTCGCCAGGCAGGAGCCAAGGCTTGTGTCAGCCTCCTGAAAATGTTCCCCCTTCGACCCTGGCGACCTTTCCCATCACACAGCCTGCTCTCATTAAGAGCCATTTGATCCTCTGCTAATGCAGCAGTTATGAAAGGCCCATGGCACTTGTCAGGAGGATAAACACCTTCCCAGTGGGAGAGAGGGGAAGGGGCACACACCCCCTCCCCTCTGCTCCCTGACATCCCTTCCAGTCTGTCCATCAGCTCTGTCACAGCCTCTGCTCTGGAGCAGGGAAACTGAGCCTGGCTGCAGCAGTGCCCTGCCTGAGCCCTCACACAGAGAGAGCCTGGATTGGTCACACATCACCCTGCAGGACCCAGGACACAGCACAGGGTGTGCAGTGTCCCCAAAACCCTGCAGATCACACAGAGCCTGGATTGGTCACACATCACCCTGCAGGACCCAGGACACAGCACAGGGTGTGCACTGTCCCCAAAACCCTGCAGATCACACAGAGCCTGGCTTGGTCACACATCACCCTGCAGGACCCAGGACACAGCACAGGGTGTACACTGTCCCCAAAACCCTGCAGATCACAGACTCACACAGACTGTTTGTGCTCGAGGTTACCTGGGTGAGGAGTGCTCAAGGTGGGCACATTTGCCTTGTCCCTGCCTGACAAGGGCTGCATGGGCTGAGGTGAATTTGGGGCAAACAGGAGGTGATTCAGCAGAGACACTTTAGTATTATCTGCCCTGGGTTTGAGATAAATCCCTTCTGGACCAGACATCTGCAGGGGTGGGGGGGTTCTGCTGGTCACTAATCCCTGTAGCAATGCCTTGAATCATGGCTGTGTCACAAAATAGAAACATAGAAGGGAAGGAGCTTTTGAAGACTCTAATACAAGCCCAAACTCTTCAAGAGCTCTACCTGCTCAGGCGTTTTTTGCTCTTGTTTGGTGCAGATATTAAAAGCAGTGGTAGTTTGTAGGATCACAGCTCTGCACCAGTAAGAGCTGGATATTGTGAATGCAATGGTGAGCCCTGCTCCTGGCACACCCAGCAGAGCTGGGACCACTCCTAGGGATGATCTGGTCATTCCTGTATCCATCATGAGCATTCCACAACAAGGAAAGCTGGGAAGGGGCTGTGAAATCTGCCTATTGCAGCAAGGTCAGTGTTCAGGAGAATTTTCCATATTATCTCGCAGGAATAGGGGCAGTAAAAGAGACTCTCTCACTGTCTTTAAATCTTTCCACAGGAGACATTTCTGCCCATCTGACCTGTGGCTGAGTGGCTTCTCCCCACCAGCTCTCCCTTGCATGGAAAACACAAATTACACAGCTCTGGGAGATCAGACTGCTGCAGTAAAAAGGGAGTGGGGTCATCTGAGCTCTCAGGAGAAATGTTCTGACGTGTGGCTGCCCTCTATGTGGGGTAACAGGGTGTAATTTATACGGGTAGAAATCCCTCTTCCCACTCTAATGTTTTGTTTGCTTTGTCCTGAATGAGGAGCCCACTCCTGCCCTGGGAGTGATGGCTCAGAACACGTGCAGAGCTCCTAACCCTGGGCACTGACAAGAAGTTTCAGCAGCTCAAATAAACATCCCTGCCTCACCAGGACAGGCCCTCATGCTTCAAATGCCTCACTTCCCTACCTGCCATCACTGAAACTGCAGAAACAGGGCCAGAGGGGAGGGGAGCTGGGATGTGCACTGCCAGAGACACCTGTGAGGGCAGGACAGACTCCTGGAGGAAGCTCAGGGTAAGCAAAGAGCACAGCAGCAGGCAGGAGACACCAGGCCTGAAAGGCTGGGACAGCCTGGTGGATCTCTGAGCAATTCAGAGCTGCTTCTGGAGCAGGCTGGCTCTGGGCATTCCTCTGTTCTCACCTCTGCACCTGCAGCAGGGCTCCAGTGAGACCCCACACCCCTCATGACATGGCCAGAACATCCAGTGCAGTGCCTGCTGGTGTTTGTGTCATCTTTTCCATTCATTTCAGAGCAGGACATGACCTCCTCCTGCCAGCACCTTCCCACAACCTGCCAGTACCTCCCAGTGCTACAGCAGATGCCTGCTGGCACAGCAGCTCCCACCCCTTTCCCAGCACAAAGGCTGCTCCCAGAGGTTTGTGATTCCCCTTCCCCAGCACAAAGGCTGCTCCCAGAGGTTTGTGATTCCCCTTTCCCAGCACAAAGGCTGCTCCCAGAGGTTTGTGATTCCCAGCAGTGCAGGTCCCCCCAGGTTTGCACAGAAAGGGCAAGCACAGCCCTCCACAGATGTTCTTCACTGCTTCAGCCATGGCTGAATCTGGCTCTGCATTACAAACCCTCCCAGCCCTCTGCCTCTGAGCCCAGAGCAGCAGAGAGGGCAATGGGACTTTTGGCTCTCTCCCACTGCTCCTGAGCCCGTCTGTCCCACAGGCACAGAGTCCAGAACCACCCAGCACAGCACCAGTGATGGGGAAGCACTCACTGCTGATGTGTCCCATTCATACAGGTGATTCCTGACAAGAAACCACCAGCTCTGGAAATAATCCTGCCCAAAGAGGAAGCCAGCACAGCAGAAATGGAGACCAGCTCCTGTTCCAGGCCCTCCTTTGTCTCCCCTTCCAAGGATAAGGCTCTTTGACAAGTAGGGAACAACCTCTATCAAATCATGGCCTGCATGCTGGAGAAGCTGTTAATTGCCTCTTGAAGCCTTCTGTCAGCAACATTATCCCATCCTGTCCTGCCCAGGCCAGGGATTGTCCTGCTCAGTGGCTGCACTGGGACATGGAGAAGGGGAAGGGAAACACGATACAAGAAATAAAACCTACGGCAGCAAGCGATGCTAATCAAAAAATCGTGAGGGAAGCAGCATTCCAAGGAGGGGGGAATGCTGGGGGAGGAAAAGCATGGACCTCTCTTGACAAAGGTCCAGGTCATTTTGAAAGGACCCAAGAAATTGTATGTTAATGTCTATTTTTAATACAACCTACACGTGTGCTGAGAGCACTGCCTGCCACGCCGCTATCTTGTTACTTCCCAAATTAGCAGCAAAATATTAATTTAGGCAGGAGGGAATAATTTTTAACAAAGGTGTCACTGCCTTCTGGGGAAGACGTCTGACCTGAGCAGATCATGTCCAGGGAAATCCCTCAGGGCCAGGAGTCCCACAGCTGGAAAGAACACTTTGGGGTAGCTCAGCACAGCTGGGGGACTGATGATGATGATGATGTCAGATGAGTACAACTGAACATAAATATATGTTTGTCACTACAGCTAGCAACAAAAGGTGTGGAGATAAAAATTACCTTTGTATTTCTGGGAGCCTTTGGCAGCTTCCCACCTGCATGTCTGTATTTGCTTTTCTGATTTACATTTTATTTCATCCAAGCAATACCGAAATGAAAGGCTTGTGCTCATTCCCTGTCCCTTTTCCAAGGGCTGCAAAAGCCCCTGACAAACCCCTCTGGGCTGAGCCCTAAGGGAGTTCCTGGAGCTGGAGCTTCCCTGGCTCTCCCCCCCGAGGGCAGCCCTGCAGGGAGAGGCAGAACTGCCACCCACACTGCTGGATCCACAGCAAGGACCCATCGGGCCCCAAATGAAAGGCTGATGGCAGAGATGAGGAAGCACAACATTCAGTTGTACTGAGGGAACCTGCCCCCCAGTAACATTTTGTGTTGTCTTCTGTGCCAGAGGAAATGAACACTTGCATTGAAATCACTTCATACACAACTGAGTCACTTCTCCAAATCTCTCCTAAGGTTTCTTGAGAGCATCCTGCTCCAAGGGGGGAAAATTCAGGTGGGATCCCATAACCACAGTGCCCTCCCAGTCCCACCAAACAGAGGAATCCATCCTGCCCAGGTGTCTCCCCAGGAATTCTTCTATCCTCTCCAAAACAGAGCAGCTGTTTAACAGCAACTCAGCATGGCAGGAAGATGATGAATGCTACATCCACTGGGAATTTTTAGGGAAACAAAACCCCAACTGTGAAAATTGGGAGAAGACTGAGACATGTGGTCCAACACATGTCCAAACCATAGGGTCTTGGCTATAAACTGCCCTGAGGTCAGTAACCTCTACCAGCAAAGGCTTCCTTGGTCTCACATGTAGAATTTCCCCCATTGTTCCTGCTGCTGGGGCATGTGAATTAATCTCTTGTTTTACTTTGTTTGTGTGCATGGCTTTGCTTTACTCATTAACTGATTTATATCAACCCACAAGATGTCTCGCTGTCACTCCTGTGACTCTCTGCTCATCACACTGTGAAGAAGAGAGTGAGTGTGGGGCTGAACTTGGCAGCTGGGTTAAACCAGGACACCCACAGGAGGCAGGAGGGGTCCCTGACCATCAGCCCAGCCCAACAGCTCCAAGCTGGCCAGGTTTAAGGAGCAATCACAGCATGAGGTGTACTGGGGTGACTGCAGCCCTCCTGCACGACCTCAGAAGGCAAAACCAAGTCCCAGAGGGCCTGATGCCAAAAATACACTTAGGCATAATTGTTCTCACAATTCCATCAAAAGTCTTGGAGAAGATTATTTTTGGCTGAATCAGGTGTTAGAGAAAAGGGTGCCAACAGCAGTGATTCTCTGCTGAGTAAGGAAGAGCCAGACTTCCCAGGACACCCACATGGAGCAGGAATTTGTGATTTCAGCCTCACAAACAGGACCCATCACAGCCATCCTAATTCTGCTCCTTCCCCTCCTCCCTCACAGCACACACATGGCAGGGAGGGTGGCACTGCAGCTTCACAGACATCTCTACACCCAAGGAGCTGGAAATGCCCCTGCTGTCTGCAGTGCTCCACACCCTTGGCTTGGAAGATGAAAATATTTGGGGTTTGGTTTTGCCAAGTCTCCACCTGCCTCAGTTCCATCAGAGCACAATTCTCTACCCCTTTCCATGGCAGTTCCCTCCCAGGAGACTCCAGCTCTTGTTTGGGTCACAGCAGAGCTGCACCACCACACAGGATCCCAGGACATGACATCAGATCCTGAAAAATACCTCACAGAGAATTTCCTTTTCCCTCAGTTCCCTTGGGAAAGCCCAGTGAAATCAGGCAGAGGGAAGCAGTGTGGGCCAGAGTGCTGCTCTGGGGTGCAGCTGCTCTCTCCTTTGGTCTCAGCTCTGCAGAAGGCTCAGCTGAACCCACAGGAGGCCCTGCTCCTCAGCCATCCTGAATCACAGAACCACAGAATCACTGAGGCTGATCATCCCACTCCAATATCTAATCACCTTTCTGCGAAAAAATTCTTCCTAATGTTCACTCTGAGCATTCTCTGTCACAGGGTTTGTGAGTGGCAGTGGCCTTCAGCCTAGGGGCAGAAATGATTAAACACAGCACAGGGGAGAAGCTGGAGTCCCCCCTTTGGGGGTCAGCTGGGTGTGGGTTGGTTCCCCCTCACCACCCCAGAGCCATCCTGTCACCAACACCGTGAGTGTCCTCCCCATCACACCCTCACAGCTGCACTGTGACCCAGGAGAACCAGCTCCAGATGCAGTGTGCAGGGTTATCCTCCTGGCTGGGCACTGATGGCTGTTCCCTGCCTGGCCCTGCCGTGGGAGGCCGTGCTGGACACAGGGCCCTGCACAGCCCCAGCCCGTGGGGATGGCCCAAGGGCACACCTGACACTGGATCTCTGGGGTTAGCAGAGCCCAGCCTGCTGGGCAGCCACATCTTCTGTCAGCTCCCACGCACTCAGCAGCTGCTCCTGCCTGGGACTGACACCGTTTGGTCATTAATGTGTGCTCACAAATCTCTGTGGGGTTTTTTAAGACCTCAGGTCTTTCAGGGTGAGAGGAGCCCTCAAAAACTTAATGTCACAAGCAGCTCTTGTGACCCTCAGCCACCCTCACAGAACCTCTCCCAGCGCTGTGGTACCATTTGACTGAGGAAACTGAGGCACAGCACCACAAACCACTTCCTTGGAGCTGGAATGGAGCCAAGAGCATAAAAGAGAATTTCCATTATTTGGTCTAACTCTCATCCTGCACGAGGAAGAGAGCTCTGGAGGTTGGCCCAATGCCCAGGCACCCTGGGTTCTTCTCTTGCCAGCTTGTAATTCGCAAAGCATTTCATTTAATAGGCATAGAAAGACCAAATCATCTTATTGCAGGTGAAGAATGAAATTTCTTCCCTCTGAATTATAGGCTGCTTTTTATAATGGCAGGATGTATTTCTAGAATATTTACAAGTCAATGTGTGTGATCACAATTTAAAATAAAGTGCCCTTTAAATATGTGCCAGCTGCTGTGACCCTGGTGATGGGCTGGAAGGTTTGCAGCGTTGTCACCAACCCCTGTGTCCAGAGAGAACAAGGACAAGCTGTCCCTGTGTGTCCTCAGCCACTGCTCTTGTTAACAAAAATGCACCTGTCCCTCAGATTGACACCACGAGTGCCAGCAAGGCCAAATTCCGTGGGTAAGGGACAGGAACAGGGTATTAACACCTGAAGCATTTCCCCTCTTTCACACATTTGTGTTTCTTTGTTTCCCATCTCCCACTCCCTCTCCCCCCGTGCCACAAGAATTGGGTTTGGGCTCTGTTCCCAGGGCCCATGGAAGGCTCCTCTCACCTTTGTGCTGCCAGCAAAGGGAGAGGCAGAAATCAGGAGCCACAGATCTCTACAGGGTGGTGTCAGTGGCTAAAATCAACCCAAATTACTGGGAATTCAGGGCAAGAGCTCTATAGGTTTCAGAACACATTGCTGGAGAGATTTGTGAAGGAACCTGCATTTAGCACACATAAAAATTCAGGAAACACGACCACATCTGTTGGGTGTGTGCAGTGGTGCACTTGGGACTGAGAGCAAGGCTGAGTGGCAGGCAGGAAGAAATAAAGCAGCAGATTCTGCTCCCTCCAGGCAAACTCACCTTTGCCACTGGTGTTGGGCTTCAAAGACAGCAACAGGGACAACATTCAGGAGACAACTGAGCCTGCTGCATCCCAGTTACCTGGGACAGACAAAAAGGCAGCTTTGCCAGGGGGAAGTCAGCAAGGAAGGGAACAGGGAACACTCTCCTGGGTGTGTGTGTGAGATCTCCCACTCACCACTGCAGGAACTGTGCAGGCAACTCTCTCTCCCACCCGAGAATTCTGAAACCAGCCTTTTGGAAAGGGCACTTGAGCTGAAATGCAACTTTCAGACTCATCCTCTATTGGGGTAGTCTGTTTTTGAGGCACTCATCCAAAAAACCTGATCTCCCAGCTGCCTGGGCCATCCCTTTTCTTCCTCCAAGGACATTTCCAGAGTCTTGTCACCAGTCTGGGCTTCTTCCTCCAAGTGTCGATGCAGCCTTCTGTAGCCCCACAAGGAGTGGTGAGAACCTTGGGGCAGCAAAAGCCACAGAACAGATTTCTGTGAGAACAGGGATGTCAGAGATAGAAACACCTCCTCAGCAGCCCGAGGAAAGGCAGTTACAGAAAATCCCCGTGGGCTTTCCAACATGAACAAACTCGGCTGTGTCACGGCCCTGGGTGTCCCACAGGCACAGCCAGGGCTCTGCTCTGGAGGGGGAACTCGGATTTAGCACCAAAGAGCTTCTTCCGCTCAGCAGCACTGGAGTAGGAGGGAGGAATTAGAAGTCCTTTGTGCATCTAATACCCAGGATTATTCTCATGGAATATTTCCTTGGGTCAGTCCAGCTGACTTGACCACTGTCCCGTGCAGTCTCCAGTGAGTGGGGGTGGAATGTAGACACGGCAGGGCCAGCATTTTAAACATTACAGCAACGAGGTGAGAAAACTCCTCAAAATATTATGTACAGGAACATGCTATGACAGAGCAAGGGTCAATGGCTTCAGACTGAGAGTAGGTTTAGATGAAGTATTTTAAAAAATATATATAAATTTTTGTTATAATTATTTTTGATTTT
The DNA here is from genome assembly GCF_971803275.1 of Cyanistes caeruleus. NCBI lineage: Eukaryota > Metazoa > Chordata > Aves > Passeriformes > Paridae > Cyanistes > Cyanistes caeruleus. Next base: position 6,088,436 of record NC_141724.1, read on the forward strand.
TATTTATAATTATTTTATTTATTATTTACTATTTTATAACATAAAGGTGCTGAGGCCCTGGCACAGGGTGCCCTGAGCAGGTGTGGCTGCCCCTGGATCCCCGGAGGTGTCCCAGGCCAGGCTGGATGGGGCTGGAGGTGTCCCAGGCCAGGCTGGATGGGGCTGGAGGTGTCCCAGGCCAGGCTGGATGGGGCTGGAGCAGCCTGGGACAGAGGGATGTGTCCCTGCCATGGCAGGGGGTGCAGCGGGGTGAGCTTTGGGGTCCCTCCCAAGCGACACCACGGCTCCGCTTTCCGAGCGTACCAAAGCAGTTTGAGCTCGGTAATTCCGTGCGAGGGGCACGGAGCCGTGCGGGACATTCCCAGCCCGGCTCCGAGAGGCCGGCGGCGCTGTCTGTCACTGCGCGTCACCTCCGGGGGCCGCGCTCGGGCCGGGGCCGCGCTCGGGCCGGGGCCGCGCTCGGGCCGGGGCCGCGCTCGGGCCGGGGCCGCGCTCGGGCCGGGGCCGCGCTCGGGCCGGGGCCGCGCTCGGGCCGGGGCCGCGCTCGGGCCGGTAAGGGGGATCTGTGGGGATCGTATGGGGATGTATGGGGCGTGTATAGGGTTCGTATTGAGATTGTATGGGGATGTATTGGGATGTATGGGGATGTATGGGGATGTACGGGGATGTATAAGGATGTATGGGGATGTATAAGGATGTATAGGGATGTATGGGGATGTATTGGGATGTATGGGGATGTATGGGGATGTACGGGGATGTATAAGGATGTATGGGGATGTATAAGGATGTATAGGGATGTATGGGGATGTATTGGGATGTATGGGGATGTATGGGGATGTACGGGGATGTATAAGGATGTATGGGGATGTATGGGGATGTATAAGGATGTATACGGATGTATGGGGATGTATAAGGATGTATGGGGATGTATGGGGATGTACGGGGATGTATAAGGATGTACGGGGATGTATGGGGATGTACAGGGCTCGCATGGGGCTCGTGTGGCCGGCCCTGCGGCACTCAGGCCGGCCTGGCCCTGCTCCCCGCTCCAGGCCGGGCTGTGCGGGACCGGGCCCGGGCAGCCGCGGGCTCCGGGCTCAGGAGGCCGGGGGGGAGCGGCGGTGGAAGCCCCGGCAGGGCTGAGGGAGCACCCGGGGAGAGCGGCGGTGGAAGCCCCGACAGGGCTGAGGGAGCGGCGGTGGAGGCCCCGGCGGGGCTGAGGGAGCGGCCGGGGGGGAGCGGCGGTGGAGGCCCCGGCGGGGCTGAGGGAGCGGCCGGGGGGGAGCGGCGGTGGAAGCCCCGGCGGGGCTGAGGGAGCGGCCGGGCCTTGGCTGGGAATGGAGGCGCCCGGCTCTGGCCGGGTCTGTCGGGGGTGCTTCGAGCACAGATCCGGGAAGGGAAACGGGCCCGAGTCTTAGCAGGGCTCCAGGTGATGCTCACAGAATCATCCCAGAACGGTTTGGTTGGGAAGGGACCATAAAGCTTATCCATCTCAAGCCCTGCCGTGGGCAAGGACACGTTCCGGGAGAGCAGCCTGGCCTCGGACACGTCCAGGGACGGGGAAGTTAAAGATGAGGCGATCACAGGGAGGAAGGAGCGCGGGGGGCTGTGCACAGCAGAGCCCTGCACAGCCTTTTGTGGGGCTGATCCTGGCGGCTGGCACACACTCCCAGCCCCCAGGAACTCAGCCCGTAGCCACTGCTGGGCTCGCTGCACGATGGGGTTTGGTCCAGGTGCAGCTGCTTGTGGCTGGCCTGATGGTCTGACAAGAGCAGCACCAAGGCATGTATGCACGGACCTTTGCTGTCAAACTCTGGAGATAAATATGCCTTAGTTATCCTTTGTGTGGCTGAGGGTGTTCTGCAGTTCATAGTGTGTGAACTTTGACCAGGTTCTAAGTTTTTGTTTAGTTCATGTGTTTTCCCCTACTGTTATTAAAAGTGACATTTATGAGTTGTTCAGGTATTCTGAACTTGGCTGAGAGGCTAAAACTGAATTCCAGGTTCATGCCCCATTGCTGTGTTAAAAATTCAGACAAAAGTCCAGACCCACTTAAAACGGGGAACGTGCACTGGGCAGCTCAGGTAAGTCCTGTTCTCCAGGTCTGGGGTGATGTGAACCCCTGGAGTACAGGGCAGTGTCCCTGGGAAGGACCATTGTTTGAGGAGATTGTTGAAATGGGTGATCCAAGACGTTAATAAATCATGTGATGAGGTGATAGGACTGGGATGCATTTCAGAGGTCTGGCAGCTTGTTAGAAGTTGCTGGTGTTTTATTTAGATAAAGAAGAAAGGAACTTGGTGTTTGTAATCCATTATGTGACTTTAAGGTATTGACATAAGATAAAGCAGAGGGTGACAGAATATTGCAGTGATTTAAATCCCGATGGAATCAGGTCAGGTGATGGAGTACAGGTACCTTGAGTAACCTGTGGGATTACCTGAGAGCTGATTAATGAAGGTGTAAATTCCCTTCCTCTTCCTCTGCTGAAACAGCTTTTCTGTGCTGTCCCCAGGTCTCCAACACCTGCTCCACCTTTTCTCTCTGAGGGTGAACGCCAGTCTGGCCAAGGCCAATTTGCCTTCTGTGGCACAGGGAATAAATTCATATTCTTACAGATTTGTGGAAGCACACATCTCTGGAACAACTTTATCCACACCCACGGGGGTTGGAAGATGATCTTCAGGGTCCCTTCCTGCCCAAACCACTCTATGATACGTAGCAAAAGGTGTTAATTCACCAAGCTACCAACTTGAAGTAATTTCAAAATCAGGATTTACTGAACAGGTATCTTGAGATAAAGGAGGTTTAGGAATTGGTTTGGAATACTTAGGAATATTCCATCCCTTCCCCATAGCTCATGGCAGGAAAATACATCATTCCCTTCAGCAGCAAGACTTTGAGTGTCAGAAGATCAGTGATTGATGACACCATTCATGGCAGTGCAGCAGGGAGGCCCCAGGGTACTGCTTTAGCTCACTCTTGCTCCATGCTTTTCCTAGTTCTGTGTCCTACTGAGCAAAACTGCCAGCACCAAAATATCTGTAGCTGGGCTCCAGGGTGGTAAGAGAGGAACAGGAGGTTTTGTGCAAGTGCAGTTGTAAGGAAATGAGCAGTGTTTTTGCAGGGCTGGGGTAGTTTGGATGTGTAGTTGTACAGGGTGGAAGTCTTCTGACAGAAGTGTTCTTGGGATCTGTGTTCAGTGTGTCCAAGAGTTTCTGGCTGACATCAGCATTGATTCAGGAACAAATTTCTTCTTACTGGGCAAAACAGAGGCAAGCGGGCAAAAAAAAAAACTTGACTACCTCATTGTGGCTGCTTTCAGCTGAGATGCTTTATCTTGGTTTTGAGTTTTGTTCCCTCAGGCTCCCAGGATGTCTGCCCAGAGCTCCCGGAACTCAGCGAGCCCCATGCTGCTGCTGGTGCTGCTGGGCTGTGTCCTGTGTCCCCCAGCACAGGCCAGCAAGGTGGGTAACCCTGAGCGGTGTGTGGGGCACAGCAGAGGTGGGGGGTGAGGGGACAGAGCTGTGTCCCCTCCTTCATGTGGCTCCTGTGCCCTGCAGAGCTCTGAGGACATTCGCTGCAAGTGCATTTGCCCCCCGTACCGCAACATCAGCGGGCACATCTACAACAAGAATGTGTCCCAGAAGGACTGGTGAGTGTGTGGAGCAGCCCCAGGGGTGGGTCCCTAACAGCCAAGCTCTGGAGCTCCCAGCTGTGCTGAGGAAGGCATTCCCTGCCTGTACGTTTTCAGAGGGAACTGCTTTGGTGGGTGATGTTCAACCCAGGCCAGGGGCATTTTTTGAATAGAAATTGAGGAATTTGGGATGATATGTTAACCCACCACTCTTGGCAGATGTGGGGTGTGCCCTCCAATCTCTTCCACCTGGACTGGATCCCTCCAAAAGGTGCTGGGACAGTCTGTCCCAGGGACTTTGGGCCAGCAAGGCTGTGAGGGGAGCTCTTAATACCAGATCAGTGTTATCAGCCTGACAGGAAAGCTGGGACACAAATAAAGTCAGCCCCGTGTCCTTGCACAGAGCACTGGTTTCACCTTGTGCTGCTGCTGACTGTGGTTGGTTTGTGCTGCAGCAACTGTCTGCACGTGGTGGAGCCCATGCCAGTGCCCGGGAATGATGTGGAGGCCTACTGCCTGCTCTGTGAGTGCAAGTACGAGGAGCGCAGCACCACCACCATCAAGGTACGACCTCTGTGCCCTGCTGCCTGACGTGCCACAGCAGCCCAGGGTGACTGCAGTCACTGTCTGTCCTGCTGCCTGACGTGCCACAGCAGCCCAGGGTGACTGCAGTCACTGTCTGTGTCCTGCTGCCTGACGTGCCACAGCAGCCCAGGGTGACTGCAGTCACTGTCTGTGTCCTGCTGCCTGACGTGCCACAGCAGCCCAGGGTGACTGCAGTCACTGTCTGTGTCCTGCCCCTGACATGGCACAGCAGCCCAGGGTGACTGCATTGGGTTTCTGGAGAAGAGCCCACAAAGAGAAAACTGTCACAGCAAGTACATGGTGGCAGTGCCAGGGGTTACAACTCTCTTTAAGAGGGGTGGGGGGTGGTTGGTTGTCCTCTTCTCCCAGGCAGCCAGTGACAGGACAAGAAGACATGGTCCCAAGCTGTGCCAGGGGAGGTTTAGGTTGGACATTAGGAAGAATTTCTTCACAAAAAGGGTGTTGGATACTGGAAGGGGCTGCCCAGGGATGAGGTGGAGTCGCTGTCCCTGGAGGTGTTCAAGGAACAGCTGGATGTGGCACTGAGTGCTCTCTGGGCAGGGTGACAAGGTGGGGATTGGTCACAGCTTGGACTCCATGATCTCAGACATATTCTCCAACTGAAGTGATTCAGGGATTCTGTGACTTCTGTGATTTCTGTGATTCCATGTCCAAGCCAGGGGCATTCCTGGTAGTGAGGAGCTGTGTGGGAGCTCAGTCCTCTTGCTGGGGATGTGTGACAGTGCTAAGCACCTCTGACCAGGGCCTTATCTTGTTGTCTCGTATGTGCAGACCATGCCCTCAGTTGGCACAGTGAGAGCATCAGCATAGTTTGTGCAGTGATGGCACAAGCCTGGCCTCCTGGCAAGAGCACGAGACTCTTGTGAGCAAAATGAGAACAAGAGATCACACAGAGGCAGCTGCAAAGGACCTTCCTGACCTCTGTGGTGCTTCTTATCTACACTGCTTATCCTTTCCCTGTGCTGTCCTCAACTGCAGGTGATCATCATCATCTACCTGTCCGTGGTGGGGGCCCTGCTGCTCTACATGGCATTCCTGGTGCTCGTGGACCCCCTGATCCGCAAGCCAGACCCCTACACCCAGCCCCTGCACAACGAGGAGGACAGCGAGGTGAGGGGGCAGGGGGACAGGACAATGGGGGACAGGGGAACAGTGACCTCCTGCTTGTCTCTGATCCAGTGAAGGACCAGCATTGCTGCTTGGGGCAGTTACACAGGTGAACATTTAGACTCAGATCTCTGCAGGTCATGTAGAAACACGAGGAATATTCAAAGCTCTGTGAAACGAGCCCAAGGCAAGCCCTGCCCTCAGAGGCAGAGGAAGCTTTGTAGCAACTGGCCTGAATTTGCTTTGTCCATTTAGAGGGTGCAAAAAGTCAAACAGATCCTGTTTGTGCAGTGTCCCAGGTGGAGTTTTGTGGTGCTGAGCTTCCAGGGAAAGATGAGCTTAAGTGTTGGCTGAAATGTCCTCTAGACACTTAAAACATGGCCTATGAGATGCTGTTTGATCCTGCTCTGGGGCTGGGCCCTGAGCTGTATCCAGGCTGTTTTTCCTTGTGCTTCTCCTCAGAGCACAATTTCATTCAAACCCCATCTTTTTGTGGGATGCTGGTGTACAAACCATGGGCAAAATGATTAGGACCCAGTAGCAAAAGAGCCATTCTGTATCTTTGTCATACACCAGTTTAGGGAGAGGACAAATTTCTTGCTGCATAAAATCCAGGCAGTTACAGCACTGTGTTGGACTGTCCTGTTTGTACTTTGTTGTGAGTATAAACTGTTTGGCCTAATTCCTTCATACTTCATACTGATGCAAGTGAGGAGCAGCTGCTCCAGTGTTCACAGTCCATCCATTGACTCCCTCTGCTGCAAAAGGAGGCCCTGCAGGAGGAGATGAATTGTACCCCAAAGTCATGGGTTTGCACCCTCCTCTGCAGCAGTAATCCAGATCCAGGTGTGCCCATGGTAAATGCCTGGTGTCAGGGGAGGTTTATCTCACTCCAGTATGCTGGACTAAGTCCACTGGGATAGGCCTTGTTTGTTTGCCATGATGGATCTCCTGGTTTTAGCAGGGGGATGTGGTTCACTTTGGCTCCTTGCAGACTCCAAGAGTGAATTTCCAACAGAGCTTTGTGCAGCTCCTCTCCTGGGGACTTCTGTCTGGAGTCATGGGTGATCCCCAATGTCAAGGACTTGGGGCTGCTGTTGAGGAGCTCTCAAAAGGTTTTTCATCAGAACAACTCAAACCTTGAACTGCTCTTTCAGGTGCAGTTTCTCTCCAAGTCAGCTGCCTCCCTCTGTATTTGGGCTGGGCATTGCCAGGTCTCCAGCCCCGTTCTTTCCCTTGTAGGACACTCGTTCCCTGGCTGCAGTGCCCACCCTGGCTGGTGCCAGGGCCAACACGGTGCTGGAGCGGATGGAGGGGGCGCAGCAGCGCTGGAAGCGGCAGGTGCAGGAGCAGAGGAAGACGGTGTTCGACCGGCACAAGATGCTCAGCTAGGCTGGGCTCTGCCACATCAGGACACCCCAGTGTTGGAATGGAACTCCAGCCCTCCCTGATTCACCATCTCCAGAGGGAGCAGCAGCCCCAAAGGCTTCTCTGCTCGTGTCCTCTGCCGTTCCCTTGCCCAGCCTCGCTGGCCCTGGGGCTGTGACTGCCATGTGGAGCTCGGCTGAACGTGGGACTCCATCAGCCCACCCCAGCAGAAACGGGCTGGGAACAGAGAGCTGGGAGCTGGCTGAGTCTTCCTGGGATAAAAATAGTGGGAGAATTTTGATGTGGGATAAATTATGTGATGTTTCTCCAGGATGCAGCAGCCACTTCCTCCCCCAGTGTGCACTGATGGTCCATGGGCATTGTGCTGAGCCACATATGCAGCACAGGAATAAAGGGGAGGGAGTTTCTGCCAGTGGGCACTGCTGCTTCCACTTACCCTGATGTAAATGGAGAGATTTCCATACCTCTGGAGTCTGTCCAGGTTTACACCAGCATAACTGAGACTGCAGCTTGCTTCTGGGCAGGTGAATATCACAAAACCTATTACTACCTACATCAGTAAGAGTCAAACAGATAAAAAGCTGATTTACATTTCTATCTTTTTGTGCTTTACCAGTAGATAAAAACCTCCTGGGGTGAAACCTCTCCATTTACACCTACACTGGTGACTCTTGGTGTTCTCCCAGGGTGGGCAGCAGCATTTGTGTCCAACAGAACTGGGGCAAAGGCTCTCCTGGAGCACTGGAAATGCCTGTCAAGGCCCTGGACACTTGTGTCATTCAGAACACTCCCAAGAGCTGACAGGACTTGGGCTGTGTGGAGGAAGCTGCAGTGGTTCTGCTGTGTGTATTGATCCCACGGAGAACATTTGGAGTTTACGGTGTAGCACCTCTGTATTAAATGCAGACAAAGATCTATTGCCTGAGTGACTTTTTGTCAGGGGGAAATCCCCATCTTGCCAGGTCTGGGGCTCTCCATCTGCCTGCCAGTGCCCAGCAGGTGATCTGATGGCACCTGAAGGCAGAGCTGTGGTTGTGGCACTGCAGGAGTGTCCCTGGCACTGCTCCCTGCTGACAGCAACTGTCCTGCTCCAGGCTGGGAACACAGGCAGACCAGAGTCCTGCTTGGGACAGGTCAGTGACTTCACTTCTCTGGGCTACCCGGTGGGAAAGCTAAGCAGACTGGAATTCTACCTTTTCAAGAAGCTGCAAAATTGTTGCTAAGAGCTTAACTGGGAGAGGTGCCAGTCACTGCCCTGTGTGTTGGGGTCTGCAGCTGCTGGTGGAGCACGCAGCCCTCCAAGCTGACCCTGCCAGACAAACCAAAGAGCAGCCTTTGGGAGCCTGTGTGTACCCCAGTTGGCCTTCAGCAGCTCACTGGGCTGAAAGGGGCCGAGAGCTTCACATCATCCCGAGGTCACATTTTCCTTGGCTCATCTTTCCCTAGTGCTCAGTTCGAGGCATTGCTCCCCTTTGTATGAGCCCCATCTTGCCTGTCCTTCCCTCTCGGTGTGGATCCCGCATGGACACGAGGTGAGGTCGCTGGGAGCTGTTTTTCCCTTGGAGGGAGAGAACCAGCAGCTGTTTGGAGGCACTGCTCAGGGCCGGGCCAATGGGTCCCTCTGGTGGCCGTCGCCCCCAGTCAGCACCGGGACATGGCAGGGCACCAGTGCAAGCTTGCTGCTGCCACAAACCTGCTGAACCTGCAGGAGGGGACTGGGGAGTAGCACCCCCAGACCCTCCCCTCACCCCTCCAGGAGCAGCTGGGAAATGGGGCCAGAGAGGAGGGAGTTAGAAACCAAGAAGTTTGGAAAAAGTTAGAAAACTTAGAGCAGGTTAGTGGAGAGGCTGCAAAAAATACCACTGCCTGATTAATTACTTGGTTTGTTAATTAGTTGATCAGCTTTGTGCTGTACATCATCTGTCCTGGGAGGAAAGGTTTTCTACTTCCCAGCCTTGAATTCCCAAGCCCCTTCCCCTCCCTGTGCCCCCTCCCTGGCTCACTGGAGCATCCCCCAGGCAGGCACATCCTGATGGGTCCCTAAACGCATCCACAGCCCACAGCAGTGCTTCCCGTCTCTCCAGACATGGGGCTGTGGGAGTCAGTAATTTAATTTCTTATCCAAAAAGGGAATGTGAAAAATACAGGACCTCTTAGAACCAAATGCAGGTGCTTTGAGATCCTGCCACAGTTGTTGTGCTCAAGTGCCTGCTGTGGTCCAGATGTCGATGCTCTGGATGATGAGCCACTCGCTCTGGTCCTGGGTCACCCGGATCCTCACACACTCCACGGGCCCAGGCAGGACGGTCTCCAGCCCCCGCTGCTCCAGGGTCCCTCTCTTGAAGGAGCCCACGGGGACATAGGAGGAGCAGTCCTGGCTGTGGTGCCGGCTCCAGCCCAGCTCCAGCAGCCCTGCGTGCAGGAAATCACCCGGGCGCTCCACAGAGCCCGTGTGCACCCGGACACGGCTGACTCGGGCTGGCTGCTGGAACATGATGGAAAAAGTACTACCAGCTGCTGGGGCTTTGCCCCAAAAGTAGCCCTCTGCTGAGCTGTAGGCCTTGTGGGGCTCGTAGTTCTCAAAGACGGACATGCTGGTGCGCAGGGATGCCGGCGGGTTGTCTGGGAGGTCCGAGGCATCAGCCTGGAAATCCTCGTCCTCCAGCCGGTTGACAGTGCCCTGGAAGGAGGAGTAGAAGCCCATGTGCTGGAAGAGGGATGGCCTGAAGCGGATCACGTCCTTCTGGGCAAGCAGCTGGCGGAAGTGGACCAGCAGCCAGTCACAGGGCATTTCCTGGTAGAAGAGGAGGAGGAAGCGAGCCAGGCGAGGAAGGTCACTGGAGCGGTAGAGCTTCCCAATGTAGCCCAGCTTGGAGAACTCAAGGGTGGCCCAGTTGGAGCCGTGCTGGGAAGCCAGTGCCCTGCGGATGGCTGTCAGGAAGGACCTGGCGCTCCACACGTCGTCCTCGATCATTAGGTAGTAGGAGGAGAGGTTGGCGGCGAAGGCAAGCAGGAAGGCATAGTCCACGTTCTGCTTGGAGCGGAACCTCACTCGCTCCTCGGCGTCATTGAAGTTCCTCTTCAGGCCTTCCAGGGTGGGGTAGAACTCAGGGGGAGCGTGGATGAGCAGGAGCCGACCCAGGAGGATGTGGTGAGCGAACTTCTGGGCGATGGTGGCGGCAACGCGCACGTTCCAGCCGGGGTCGGTGTCAGCCAGGTGCACCACCACCACCATCTCCTGCAGCTCCTCCTCCGTGGACTGGCTGAACAGGGACTGGAGCGTGGCCAGCAGGTAGAAACCACGTGGCCTCTGCACAGATGCCATTCCCACTGCCAGGAATTCTGCAAGGCAAAGGAAAGGCTTGAGCAGGCACGGGGGGTGATCTGGGATCAGCACAATGATGTTCCTCCCTGCAAGATGCAATGAAAGGCCTCCAAAATCCTCTGCCCATGGCCAGCCTGCAGGGTCAATGCTGTTTGTAACCCATCTAAGGCCGCTGGGTCCTTCCTGAAGCTGAAGCCTTCAGTGTCTCAGGAGGGGCCCAAAATTGGCCCAAATGGCAGCAAGAGGCAGGCTGAGGAGGCAGGGGCCCCTCTGAAGAAAAATTCCTGAAAAACACCTTAAAAAAGCCAAACCCAAATATCAGTGCAGAGTCTACAGGGCAGGAATGGCTTATTGGTATGGCTGCACATTCTGGAAGCGTTCCCCACTCCACACCTCATGGAGATGCACCCACCTGGGACCAGACACCTTCTGTCCTCCCCATGGCCCAGCAGTAGTTCAGTTTCTCTTGCTGCTGGTTGGGGCAGCACCATTCCTGTGCTGGTTCCAGCACAGCCTCACAGGTTGTCCTGAGCTCCTTCCCACAAGGTTTGCATGGGAATTGCTTCTTGTGCACCTGTCCAAGAGCTTGGCCCACTTCTCCCACACTGTGGAGTTGTCCCAGTGATCCAGCTGACCATCTCCACTGGAACCTCAACCCCAGGGAGATGGGATCTCAGCAACCCTCTCCAGAAAGGTCTGGGAAGCCCAAAACACCAGTCACCCCAGTCCCGAGGTGCAGAAACTTGGACCCTGTGTGGAGCACATGGAGCTTCCCCGAGAGTGAGCAGTGAAGGCTGTGGAGGTTTTGGAGGAGGTTGTGGGCAGGTCCCCACCCACAAAGGCTGGACACAGCCCCTCCCTGCCCCAGCAGCAGTGATGGGGCAGGTCTGTGCTGGGATGTGCACACCCAGAGTCCAGGACCACTCACTTTTCTGGGGAGCCAGGGAGCCAGCAAGGAGCTGGTAGGAGACGTTGTGGAGTGCAGAGAGCTCGTCTGTGTCCCTGAGGATGTGTCTGGCTCCCTCTGGCTGCAGCAGCTGCAGGATCGTGTCAGGATCCAGGCCCCTGAGCTGCACCTGCATGAGAGCCACAGGCAACCAGGTCACATCCCAGGGAACCATGCAGCAAGAGGGGGTGACAATAGGGACCCAGAAGGGGTCCATCTGCCCAAGGTAACCCCAGGGAGAGAAGGCAGAGCTGGGGGTTGGGGGTGACATGGGGCTGGGAAGAGAGCAGAGCTGAGGTCAGGGTCCATGTGAGGCAGAAAGGAATAGAGGATACTCCAGTGGCCTCCCCAGTGGGACATCACTGACTCACCTTCAGGGGATCCTGTTCCTGCCAGCTGCCCCCATGGAGGAGGAGGAGGAGGAGGAAGGAGGCAGTGAGCAGAACCATGAGGGAGCGTTTCAGGGAGCATCGCATGGCCCCTGCTGGCTGAGGCCTGGGGAGATGGGACATGTCAGGGCACAGTCTGGGGAAAGCCACCACCCCCTGGATGGGACAGTACATGGATACACCCCTGGGACTGCCCCCCTGCCCTGAGCACCCACAGGTGCAACACACTGGGGCAGCCGTGGGGCATCAGACAACACCTGTGCACTGTTCCCTTTGGGCAGAAGGGACAGGGACACCCCAACCTGACCAGGATGGAAACAGCCAGGTACAAAATCCCCCCAAACCAGCCCCAAGCCACCTCAGCTGCCCTGGGACACCCCAAGCAGCACCCCAGAGCTGGATGCAGAAGAAATGCAGGTGACAGTACCTTAGGAAAAACTTTTTGGTCGTGGGGACACCCCAGACCAGTCACGAACACCTCAAGCCCTGGGAAACACTCAGGTCTGAAATGGGCCCAGGCTGCTCTTCCAGCACTGTGAGGAGGAAGCAGCTCCCCACCTTCCTCCAGACAAGCACCAGCTCACCCTGTCCCAGCCCTGTGCCCTGACTGGCAGGACAAAAAAGGCATCCCTGAGGAGACAGTGTCACCTTCAAGAAAGTTGCAGTGAACTTGAGGTATTTTACCTTGTAGCAGAGGTATGGCAGGAGGCTAAAAGGCTCCTGTCTTTGGCTGGGTTTTTTCAGTTATAAATGTGACAGTTCTGCCCTGGAAGAGAAACAGCTGAGCCCAGGTGAGTGCCCAGTGTGACAGGGCAAACACCCTCAGCCCCATCCACACTGCACACAGTGCCTTGGCTTGGTCAAAGCAGCTTTGAATGCAAATGTGGAGGAAAAGCCCTCCTAAGCCTTCCCAAACCAAGGCCAGGCTTCCCAGGACTGTGCCCTAAAGACTTTCTTGCCCCAACCACCGCTGTGCAGGGGATGCTCCAAGCCCACCCACAGGCTCCACAGATAGGAGCAGAGCCTCTGGGGCCACTGCTCTGGAGCATATGCTGGGCTTAATTTAAGGAGAACCCTCCAGTTTTTGTGCCTAGGAATCCTTTGGAGGGGTTGTCAGCTCCTGAGGAGGCTGGTGCCAAGCAGGTGCCCCTGATGTGATCTGCAGCCACTCTGTCCTTGGAGCAATGACCCCGTGCAGGGACACGTCGCGTTCCTTGGAGATAAACACCTGGAGCCAGGGAGCTGTGCTTCCAGGCAGGGCAGAGCCAACGAGCTCCTGGAGCTGCTGGAAATGCCTGCACAGGCACAGCAGAGAGTGGGGCCTCTCCATCCCTTACAGCTCTGGACACATGGGGCACCTCACCAGCTCAGGGGGGAGCAGCATTAGGGACCTGTCCGAGCCACAGGGACGTCACACCCTGACACCACCCTGGACATGCATTCCCAAGCCTGGACCTCCAGGATCTACAAGCAGGGCCATGGTGAGCCAGGAAGGGCAAGGCCACATGGGGAACAGGTGACAAGCACAGAACAGAAGGTGAGAGTGCAGCCACTTAATTAGCCCCCTAATCGGACTTTGGATTTCTGGCTCCATGGAGGAACAAAGCAGCTCAGGTAAGAGGGCACAACCAGGGGTACAGCTTCCTCCTGCTCCAGCTCCAAGTGCCTCCACAGCGTATCCCTGTCCCCACACTGCTCCAAGCACCCCATGCACTTTCCCCACAGCTCAGCACCCCACTGCAGACGTCTCCAAAAGCCACCACTGTGGGGACATTTGCCAGGAGGAGCTGAGAGCCACTTGCTTGGAGCCAAATTCCTCTCCAGCCTGAGTCCAGGGCAGGGGGAAGGAACAGTCCATTCCCAGCCTCAGTCCTACGAGGTTTCCTCTGTGAACACTCCTGGTGTGCAGGCAGCTCCAGCTGCTTCTGCCAGCACTGGGGAGAGCAGGGCTCTCTCCAAGGCACAAGGAGGAGGGAAAAGCCAGGGCTCCTTTCCCACTGCCAGGAGTGCCTTTTGTGCTGGGGGAAACTGAGGCACACACAAATGCTGTGTCACCCAGCAGGGTAAAAACACTCAGTGCCCCGCCCTGGGGATCTCGGGATGGAGAGGGGCTGCAGCAGCAGCAATGTGTGGGGGACACTGTAAATTGTGGCCATTCGGGGCTGTGTGGGATGGGGACCCCTGGGAGTCAGGCCAGGGTCTGGCCCCATGTCCCTGGGTGTCTCTGCTCCAGGGGCTGTCCCACGGGACAAAGGAGGGGAAATGCCCTGTTCCAGCAGCACACGGCTCCGGGGGACAAAGCTTTCGGTCAGCTCAGGTGTCCCACACCTGTCCCCAGCACAGGGGGCTCCCTGCGGGAAGGGACAATTCCACCGACCCTGTCCCCAGCACTGAGAGCCGGGGAACCCCCCGGGCAGCCCCCTGCCCTCACCCCGGGTCCCAGACACCCCTCCCATGGCAGCAGGAGACGGCTCCTGGCCAGCCCCGCTCTGGGCGCCCCCGCCGGGGGCAGACACTCACGGGTGGGCGGCAGCGCTCGGCCCTGGCACTTCCCCGGGCTGGCCACACTCTGGATCCTCGCTCGGCAAAGCCCCACCCCGAGCCCTCGCCTGCCTCCCTCAGAGGAGGAGCGTCCGCCGCCGGCCTCTGCCCCAAGGGCTCCGGGCAAGGGCCCCAGCCCACCGAGGGAACGGAGCAGCTTCAGGGACGGGCATCCCCGCATGGGACATGTCTGTGTCCCACCGACCCCATCCTCCAGTCCCCCGAGCACCACCAGCCCCCGCCGGCGGCTCTTGCCAAGCCCCAGCACGAACCTGCCATCTCACCGAGCCAGGAGCTGGGGACACGGGGCTGGGGACACGGGGCTGGCACAGCTTTTTCCCCATTTATTTTCCAGCTCTTGTGCTGAGTTGGCAAAAAACTCTGGGGCTGCAGAGCCAGAACTGCACGGCTGCCACCCCGGGCCAGGGCAGAACCTGGATCCCACCTGGGATGTAGCCCCAGGACACTCCAGCTCCTCACTGGAGTATTGGACATTGCAGCTGGGCTGGGAATGAAGCCTCTTCTGATCCCAACGAACCGATGTGGGCCACACAGGGACCTTCCACTGCCTGGTTTGTTCCCAGATCCTCCACCCTCCAAGACTTTTCTCCCACTGCCTCCCTCCTCCAGACCCAGTGCAGGAACATGGCTCTGGAGCATCCACAAGTCACCAATGGCATTGCTTGTCCCCAGCTCCAGATCAACTCTTCCCCAAACAGCAACTCACCCACGGCATCCCAGTGGGCAGGAAGCCCCTTCCCTTCCATTCCACCCACCCCATTTATTCACACAGAAGTGTGGATCCCACTGCCCTTCTCTCCTTGCTGTCCTGGATCTCTCCTACCTTCAGAGAGCCTCACGTCCCTTGTGAGAGGCTCCAACTTCTACAAATCCCCCATAACAACTTCCAGCCCTGGCTGCTCCCTGTGGGAACACATGGAGCCTGGGACATCTCTGCATGAGAGAGATAAGGTAGGGCAGGAAGCAGGTGCTGGGAAGGTGGAAGAGACGTCCCCAGGCTCCCAGATCTGCTGGCTTTCACTTTTCACACATCATTTGGGTTTAAATCCTTACACTCCGATGGTGTGACGGCAGTGGCTCTGTCCCAGTGGGGTCCCAGGGGCTCAGTGGGGACACTCCACCAGCACTGGAGCAGAGGCACTTGAGGATTCCCACCTGGGCAGGGGCTGGAGGACTCCAGGAGGGCCAAAGGAGCCAGGATGGGCCAGCCCAGCATAGCTTTTGCTGCTCAGTGGCCCAGGATGGAAAGGAGCATGGGGCTTGGTGGCAGCTGCAGGAGGGGGAGGGATTTTCTCAACCATAGCTGCACTCCTGCACAGGAAGGAAACCTGGTCTTTCCTGCCTGCACAGAAAGGAAGAGGGGGAGGGCTGTGACACCCAGCACAGCCCTGCATCCCCAGTGCTCAGGGTAGGAACAGCCAGCACTGCCAAGGGGAGCAGCAGAGCCACCAAATTCAATTCCCTGTTGGTCCCCACAGGCCACTTCAGGGTGCAGTGCTGGCACTCTCCCAGCACATTCACAAGCCTGCCTGGGCAGGAAAGGAATCCACAGCTAGGACAGAGCTCCTGGTGCCCAGGCAAACATCCTGGGTCCTCTTGCCCTCAAAGCAGGTGCCACGAGTCCAGCCTGAACCAGTTCATTCAGCCGTACCTTTGTGCTATGGAACAAGTCCCAGGTGGTGTTTGGGTGCTGAAAAGGAGTCCCTCCACCTGCCCCCTGTGAGAGCCACAGCACAGCCCCAGTGCCCAGGAACCAACCAGAGCCTGGCACCCAAAGTTGCTCTCAAACCTCTCTCTGACCCCAAACACAAACCCACTGAAATATTTCACCAGGGGAAACAGGGAGGTGGCTGAAATGAGGCTAAAAGACACATTTTTGCTTGCTTTTAGAATAAGCTGAAGAAGGTGCAAAGGCTGCTCTGAGAGAGCCCCGTGGCTGCACAGGCACACCCAGCACAGGGGGCTGGGGAGGACCAGTTCCCCCAGTTGGGGCCAGAGCACAGGGACTGGGATGGGACAAGCACAAGGGAACCCACAGCAGGGCCCAGCCCCCTTTCCCAAACCCCCAGGCCCCGCCTTACCCAGCTCAGCTCTTGTTGGACACCGGATCCCTGACAAGGATAGGAACAGGGTGAGGGTTGTGGCCAAATCTTCCTGTCTCCCCAAGGAAACCAGAGAGGCAGGCAGGATCTGTTTACAGCCTTCCATTATTCAGGAGCAGGGCAAAGCAAAGGTAGAACAGAGCCTCACACAGCAGGGAGAGCACAGGGAGAGCCACCACGATGCTGATCTGGAGCTCCATTCCACACAACCAGGGACCCCTGTGAGCTGTGTCCTGCAGAAATGGGTGACACCAAATCACAGCCACTCCTGCCTGTGCACTCACTGCATCCCACCCTGGAGGGACTTTTTCGGCAATCAAGCTTCAAGAGAGGCTGGGCTCGGGGCCAGGGTGGAAATACCCTGCTCGGGGCAGAGCTTTGGTGTCACTCCCTCACCGAGCAAACCTCGACCCAGGGTTCAGGGTGTGATGCTCTGGGTAAGGACCAAGGGAACACCTGCATCTGCAGTTCCACAGAGGCAGAATACCCCCTCCATAGCATCCCTGCCACTCCCCAGCCTCCCAAGATGGATCAGAACAGGTTCCCAAGCCTTGCCAGCACTGCTGATCAGTACAGCTCCAGCACTGGGAGCTTTGTAAAGGAAAATATTGAGAATTGTTCTTGTACATTTTCTACATTTCAGCCTAGAAAAAGCCTGGCCTCGGAGGGGCATCAATCTGTATCTAAATACCATATTTGAATCCAGCAAGTCTGTTGGTGGCAGGAAACATCCCATCCACCTGCTTGCTGCTGTCACAGCCTGTGCTACCTGCTCTGGCTGCACTGCCAGGGATCAGCCAGGGAATTCTAGGAGCTGCCAAGCATCTCTGCCCCCTGGATTTGCCACATGCCTGATGAGGTGTTCCTGCTTTGCCTGATGGCAGGAACACACACCCCTAGAGCTGTCCTGTGGCTCTGCACAGGAGCCAGAGCAGGGCCCAGGCTGCTGTTCCCAGCCCCACTCAGCCACAGCAGCTCCTCACAGATAAGGGCACAGCCTCGCACAGACACCAGCCTAAGGCACACACTGCTATCAGCCTAAGGCAGGAACCAAACCACTCTGCTCCCACCCTCCAGACCCTGCACAAACAGCTATCAGCAGGCACACAGCCCTGGCACCATCACAAGGGAGTTTTCAGGGAATGTGGCAGGAAACAGCCTGAAGCACAGTCAGAACCAGGCTCTCTGCAGCCACCTCCCTGCAAGACAACTGGAAACTGCAGCACGACCACATTTCACTTCCTGAGCTTCAACACTTCTCCCTGAGTTCAGTGGTGTTTAACCCCACAGCCAAAGGAAGATTGTTGTCCCCCACTTCCCTGGGGCATCTTCCTTGGAGATGGAGCCCCTGCAGCCCTTACTCACAGCTTCAGCCCCTGTCCTGTCTCTCCTGCACCACAACCAGAAGATAGCCCAGGCTCTGCTATCATGGCAGCCCCAGGAGCATAGGGACAGCACATTTATCTCTACTAAACCAATTTAAATTCAAAACTTACCTGGTGGCATCAACAGAAGTTCAGCAGTAGTGGAAAGGGAAATGTGAGGCAGGAGCTGTCCCAAATGTGTTTGAAGTCAAATGAAGAGCCTCCAACACAGATCCAAGGTTGGGGCAGATGCCCTTAGTGGTGATTTACAAAGTGGCAGAGGTACATGCAAGGAACTCCTCCTGGGCAGCTACACCAGGGTCATGTGGGGGTCACAGAATCACTGGATATTCTGACCTGGAAGGGACTCACGAAGACCACTGAGTCCAAACCGAGACGGCAGAACTCCCTCTCCTTCAGGAGCTTCAGTGAACATCCTACACGGACAAGTGCAGCTCCTCCTGCTTGGGACCGGATGTGATGTGCAGTAGGACTGAGGAACTGAGATCTGAAAGGCAGCAAAGTTCAGGCCAGGGTATCTGCACAGCTGCTCCCCTGCCCTGCAGCACCTCCTCTACACCTCCCCAGGGAGCCACGTGTTCAATTAAACCTCCAGACACGTTCATTCTGCTCAGATCACACCCCCAACAGGTCCAGCCCCTGCACCCCTCACTTCTCAGTCAGCCCAGAACCACAGGAAGTTTCAGGGTTGCTTCTTCCTCACAGAAATCAATTTGTTTAGTCAAAAGCTAGATCAGTGGTTGCTTGGGGGCTTTCAACAGAAAAGATTTCTACACTGCTCTTTCAAAAGACAGTCGAGTCTTTCATCACTGCTTCGGTTATTTTAGTTTATCCCCTCCTCTCTCTGTTTGTGTTCTCTAAAAAGCACCGTCTGGTTTTAAAAGTTTAGATCTTCTTTTCAAAGAAAAACACCAGTGTGAGAACTTGAGTACCTTTACATTCAAGTGAGACTTTTGCCTTACAACTCCTCTTTGAAGTAATACCTTTGTTTGAGCATTTATGACTTTTTCTTTCCTTAAACTCAGATCTTCTGGGCTGGGAATTAAGATTATTGTTGATCACTGCTGTCTTGCTCACTGCTTCTCAGACACTGAAATATCACACTGTGCATGAACACAATTCTGCTGCAGTAAAACAAACATGGATTTTGTTTGTAAATTGTTCCTGGAAAGCAAAAGGGAAAGTTCTCGGAAAGCAAAACCTCCTGCCTCTTCCCGAACAAGAGAACACAGGACCACTTTGATTAGCACCAAAAGGATTTTAAATGAACAGTTTCAGGGAGCTCCTTTCAAATCATAAAATGTCAATTTTACATAAAAGTGTGTTTACAAATAGTTTCTGCTTTACACTCAGCTCTGCTCATTACTGACCAGAAAGAAGTTATATACATACAAACTAGCTCAGCAGCTTCAACCACTTGCAAGGAGACTGCAGAATTTATTTCAGAAATAAAAATAGGATTTCCTGGTTCCTAGAAATTCTCTTCAGCCTGCCAGATTCAGTCCCCTGTGGGCTCCTGCAGCCTCAGGAGAGCACTAGGCCTTTGGGGAGAAGGGGTACTGTGGGTGCCACCAATCCAGAAGCCTGACACTGTGCACAGGGTCCAGCACCACCTGCACCCCCTGCTCCATGCGCGGCTTCTTCCCGTTGCGCACGGGCGCGTCCTGGAACACCAGGCGCACGCGGTGGTGCCGCATGTCCGTGCTCACCGAGATGGAGAACTGCAAGAGAGGAGAGCAGAGCTGCTTCAGAAAGTCACAGTGACCAAGAGAGCTCTCAACACAACACTTCTAGACAAGTCCCAGGTGTTTCACAGTCACACTCCCCAGGCTAAAGCACAGGATCCAAACGGCTCTCTGGCTGGCAGCCTCCAACAACCATGCTGTGAGGTCTAAGGGTTGTAAAAGAACACTGGAACTGCCTGGGCAGTGGTGGAGTCACCATCCCTTGCAGTGTTCTAAAGGCCTGTGGATGTGGCACTTGGGACATGCCTTAGGGGTGAGCATGGCAGTGCTGGGACTTGATTGTGAAGGTCTTTTCCAATCTAAGTAATTTTATGAGTCTGATTCTAAGTGAACCTGGAAGCAAGCAGCGGTCAGGAGAAGTCTGGAACTCACTGCCTAACTCCTAAGCGAGGCCAGACTGAACCTCTCCGGAGCACTGGCCACTTCTGAAATGCTGACTCCCAACCAGGGACCAAACACATCTAAGGAGTTTTCTCATGTGGGATTTTCCTCTCAGAATTTATTGCCATAAAGAGGTATTTTCCTGTCGGGGCAGACCTCCACTAGTGCTGCTCCTTGTCTCCTGTACCTGCTGCAGTTCTGACTAACCTGCCCCCAGACACTGCACAAACACAGCTCCTGGCAGATTCTCTACATCCTCTCTACTCACTGCACCAAACAGGGAAGAGCCAACGGAAATGGTGAAGCTCAGCTGAGATTCTGAGCATTTCCTCTCTTCATTAACCATATGATTCCCAGAACTGGTTTGCTGATAGAGCAGTAAGATTTATACAGCCCAAAAGAGGCACTGGGTGGGATTCTTGGGGCTGTCCTGTGCAGGGCCAGGAGTTGGGCTTGATGATCCCTGTGGGTCCCTTGGAACACAGGAGATTCCAGGTGCCCCTTCATGTCCTTACAGGAACCTCATCTGCAAAGTCTGGCAGCTTCCTCCCACTCACCAAGGTGAAGGTCATGCCCATGACGATTGGCACGAAGATGAAATTGAAGGTGGTTATCTGCAGCAGGCAGCAATCCTGATCTGGGTTTGTGTGCACTTCCTCATACTGGATTGGGGGCTGGAGACCTTTGCAACACTTGCTCTTAAATCTGGGAGACTTGAAAGAAAGAGAGGCAAATTTAGTGAAGCAGGAAGCTCTGCTGGGTTTGGCTGCTCCTCCCCAGTGCAGCCTGGCAAGGCTTCTCCTCCTCCCCAGGTGTTTGGGCAAAGTATCACATTAACAACACAATGCCATCACTCAGGATGGGAAATTTTCAGGACCATTTCTTTAGAGGGAAAAGCTGCACAATTCCCAAGGTTCCCTGAAATTACTGGCTTCTCCCAGTAATTTCTCCACTACTCCACTTCTGGAGGCTTTCCCTGGCAGTGCTGGCTGTCTTCACTTCTCTGAGAAATCTTGGCAATGGCGTAACAAGAAGTTTCAGATTTTGGTCAACATTTTGACCACTGCAGTCAGACTCTCTGGGTTTCAGCAAAAATCAGTAGTGATGACCCAAAGGTGAGATTAATTGGTGTAAAAAATCATCCACATCTCATAGCAGGGAAAGGACACCAAAGGAGGAAATAAAAATATGGGATTCTAAATGTCTTGAAACTGAAAACTGAGTTTAGTTCCACAATGTGCTTTGGTTTACAATGGGAATCAGTTTGCATTTATTGTCTGAATGGACAAAAAGCTTCCACTTCCCTTCTACCCCCCAGAAAAATAATTTCTGCTTCAAACAAAAGTCACAGCTGATCTGGTTCTTTCATACCTGCTTTTTGAACTTGAAGTTGAATTCCCACATTGCTTCTTGTCTGTTCCCTACAATCTTTTTGCACCAGAAAAGCAGACACTGAGGTGGAAAAAAGAAATACAATATTATGAAACCCTTAAGAAGCACCACTTTAAGAAAGTTTTAACTGATTATAAAGACTTCCAATTGCAAACACAATTATATAGGAGCAATTAGGAGCCACTTATTCAAATTAATTACATTCCAAGAACCCTCTCGGCAGTGTAGATATCCCAGTTTCAAGCTGGCCAACTCCTCATGCAACACGTAGTCACTGATGTGCCAAACAGCAAAATCCTGTAGTGCCATTTGTCCCTTTCCTAGGGCAGGGATGAGTGGTGCAGATTCACCCATTCCCTCCACCCACCAGCAGCTCCCATTAAACTGGGTTCCTAACAAGGTTAAAGCAAGGAACAACAGAGAACAGAATAAGGATTGAAAAGGAAAGGATCTAGAGGGAAATATAAAGACCAGTACACAAGCAATGAGGTGATGGATGAAGAAGTTCCTAAACCACTGTGGTGTCAAATGGAGACCTTGACCTTGCCATCATCAGCACTGACTGTCATCGTTCTGAGTCCAAAACCAGTGCCAGGACAGCACAGTCTGAACAACCTTCTGTCTCTTTTCAAAAGGAAATGAGAAACCAGCCTCAAACAGCCTCAAAAGTCACCAGCACTGTCCTCCCACACAGATACACACTAGGACTTCTCTAATTTCACTTGGTTATCACTGTGGGTCACAGGCTCCAGCCCAGGAGGCTCAGAAGAACTCCTGTAGGAGGGAAATCCCTGCCTACCAATCACAGTACAAGCAAGCAGCCTTCAACAACCAAGGAAAGAACCTGGGAAGTCAGTCCAGCCATCTCTCAAAGCTTTTCCACACCACAGATGCCAGCCCACCACAGCTGGTCTTATCTTTCATCAGTGTCAGCAGGAAGAGGAGGAATAATGTGGGTAGAGAGAACTCCCTGTGATCCATACACAGTCTCTCCTGAAGAGAGAAGGCCTGACTGGGTTGCAGGGCAAAGCACACGTTTAACTTCGTTCCAAGATGATCCTAATAAAATGAAGCCAGAGCCAGCCTTTACCACAGGGGCTTTGAAGAGACCAAAGGAGATACAAGATCCTCTACTTCAACTTTAAGTCATATCCATAAACAAGAGTCCTTAAAGGACCCTTTTTCTCCACAACCTTCATGAAGTGAACAACAAAGCTCTGTGGAGTAAAGCTCAGAAACATGCATGGAATAACCTCCACCTGGGAGGAAGCAGCCCTCAAGTTTTTTCCAATAAAAACCTTCTCCAGATCTTTTAACTCAGATGAGCAGCAGATGCTGCTGAGTTTAACTCCACCGTCAGTGGCATTTGTAGTTCACCTGCAGAGACAGCCTGTCTAGCAACCTGTTTGGTCATGGCAAGTAGTGAAGCACAAAAGGTCAGTACCTCCTAAGGGGCAGAGGATGTCGTCCTCGGGTCAGCCGTCCTGCCCTTCAGACGCGCCGTGCGGCTGCCGCTCCGCCCAAAATATTGGGGTGTCTTTAAAGGGCAAACACCTCTGCTGACACCATAACGGCTCCAAGTGTCCCACACAAGCTAGGCTAGGGAAAGAAAAAAGGAAATTAAAGAGGAAAAGCTAGGTTGGATCACACCCAGGACTGGGCTTTCCTCTAGCCACATGCAGTTTAGGTAGTCGTTGCTGTTAGTGTCAGCAACCCACAAAGGTACAACCAAAGCCCAGGAAAGCCAGAACGTGAGGAGGCAGTGCCAGGTCCTCCTCCAAACCCTCTGTGCTGAGGAACTTCTGTGCACAGTCACACAAGTACAGCTCAGAGTCCTGCAGTGCAGTAGTACAGCAAGACCAGGCTCAGGGTGGCTCTTTCATGCTGCAAGGGGTTAGGTCAAATCTCTACTGCTTTGACAAAGTCTCGTCCCCATTTAATTTCCTTTTTTAAAAGCTGAACAATGAAAGACTGCACTTAAAAGGATCCTCCTCCAACTGTTAGTACAGGAGAAGCACTAGCAGTGGGCACCAAAGCCGTTATGATGTCACCAGGAATCCTCCCGACCCTGCCAGCACCACCTTGGGGTTCCAGCTCCTACAGCCACGAGCAGTGGGAGCCTGGGCTCAGGACTACTGGAATTTCCTCGAAGTGTCTTGCTTTTTCAGTTGGTAAGAATGAAGATCCCCAGCCTGGGGACTCAGGAAGAGAAGGAGAAGCTCTGGATGCAGAGATAAGACCGCACACAGAGCCATGTGCTTTTCCCTGTGCTGCAGCAGCACCTCCTGTGTGCTGCTGGATGCTCCCCGAGCCTATGGGGACACAGCTGGGACAGGGAGAGGAAGGAAGAAAGGCAGGATGTCACGTACAGATAGATGAAGCTCCTCTATTTTGAACAGAAAAGAAAGAGTAACTCCTCAATGAAACACACTTCAGTTGGGCTCCAAAATCCTCATTCAACAGGTTTTTGACCTTGGATTTGGAGGTGGAGAATTTACATTGTTGCTTAAGCTGCTCACAGAGTATCGGCCAGTTGCAAGTTAAAACCAAACAAGAGACACAAAGGCATTTCAGAGTTAATGGTCAACAGCAATTAAAGAGGAATGAGAAGCAAGTGCTCCAAGCTGGGATAGCACAGGGAATTACCTGCCCACACCACAGACAAACCCTTCACAGCCCAACACAAGTGCTGCCCAGTCCCAGAACAGACACTGCCTCTGCACATTTGCCATGCTCACCCCAGCGTCACCACCCCACCTCACCCACACACCAGACCACGGATGACCTGCAGGAAAGCAGGTGACACAACTCCTGCCATCAGTGTCACTCTTGAGCTCTCCAGAGGCCTGTTACAGAGAGAAGACGTACTCTGGCAGACAGTGTCAGAATAAAGGAAAACATATAAAAGCTGATCCCATGGAGCCTCATTCAGAGGAGGGGAGAGTAGCAAACATCCCTTACAGTTCTGACATCCAGTGAAACCAGGACTGGTTTTGCTGGTTAAAATGGTGTACTGTAGGACTTGGGCAGAAGTTACTCTAAAACATAACAAGTAACCAGCCCAATTTTACAGATCCCACTGAGAATACCCAGTTAGTGACCATCCTACACCCCAGCTTCACTGCTGACCATCTCCACATCATCTGTTTTTCCTCTAGAAATCAAAAAACCTGAACAGAAACAGCAACACTTCAGACAAACCCCAGTTCCTGAGTGATGCCACTTACTCTGGAATTCTTTAAAGTGCTGGGAGTACTGTCTGGGATGGCGGGGTTCCTGGAGAGGCGGGCAGCGAAGGGCTCGTACATGTGGAACAGGGAGCGGATGACGCAGGCGCGCAGGCAGTGCAGCTTCTCCATGGACTCCGGCCGCAGGCGCAGGGGCAGGTACGCATCCAGGCTGTAGTGCCTGCAGAACCCACAGCCATGGTGTCACCCCCAGGGCAGGGACAGAGCTGTGTCAGAGGGAAACTCCACATCGGTCTGACCACAGGACAGACCCTCAGGGCTGCGAGGGGGGTGTGCTGCTGACAGGACATCACACGGCAGCCTCAAAGCCGTGAGCTGCACCAGGCAGGTGTCCAGCCCACACATCCTGCTGCAGCTCCCAATTCCTAGTTTGCCCAGAGACCAGCTGGGGATGTAGCTGCAGGCTGCACAAAGGGCTGCAGGTTGCTGCAGGTTCTCAGGGACTCCCAGCTCAGCTGACTGTAGCTCCCAGCACTGCCAGAGCAGCCCCAGCACTTGCACTCAAGGGCTATTCCTTGATCGCATTCCAAAGGAGCCTCTGCTATGGAATGTCCCACTAAAAACCAGGGGTGAGGGTGATCACAGCTGCTGTCTACTCTGCCCCTGCTGCTTGTGCCTCCTGGGCAACAGGTAAATGTAAAAGATGTGTAAAGAAAATACTCTGTCCTGAAGGAATATCCCAGTGGCATGCACTGGGACAGAAGGATTTGTATCAACTGCTGACCATCCCTTTGCCCTCCTTGCTTTCACTCACTCCTGTCACTGTACAGCTCCAAGATGCCCCAATACAGGGAGGTGGCTGTGATCAGAGCTTGAAGCAGGGCGAGTTGTCCATCAGTGATGTTTCCCTTTCAGCACTGACTATGCCACACACACTTGGAGAGGTTGATATATACAAGTGCTGGGACATGGCAAACAGAGAAGGACACAAAGCTCTGAGATTTTACAGGGAACATACAGGAATACTCCTCAAAAATCCATCTCCAGATCCAAAACAGACATGACATTAGAATCTAATAATGGTCTGGGTTGGAAGGGACCTTAAAGCTCAGCTCATTCCACCCCTGCCATAGGCAGGGACACCTTCCACTATGACAGGGTGCTCCAACCTGGCCTCAGACACTTACAGGGATGGGACAACCACAGTTTCTCTGGGCAACCTGTGCCAGGACCTCACTGCCCTCACAGCCAAGAAGTTTTCTCCTAACATCAGATCTAATCCTGCCCTCTGCCCACAGTTTAAAACCATTGCTCTGTGTCCTGTCACCACCCACCCACATAAAAAGTCCCTCTGCCTCCCTTTTATAAGCCCCCTTAAGGTACTAGAAGGTCACATGGCGGTCTTCCCCAAGCCTTCTCTTCTCCAGGATGAACAACCCCAGCTCTCTCAGCTTGTCTTTGAGGGAGAAGAATATTCCGAAACCCTGTGCCAAGACAGGCCCACATCACCACATCACCACAGCACCAGTGTGCAAACACAGGGCCCAGGCCCACAGGGAATGATTCCCTTATTTCCAGCTCTGCAGAGAACTGCTCTCTACTGAAACCAGTGTAAAAATCCTCGGGTCTCACCTTCTGTAGAGCCTGGTCCAAAATGCAGCAGTGCATGTGACAGTCCAGGCTTTCTTGCAGATCAGAGAGAACCGGACAATGTCCTCAGGGCGGATGTAGGAAGCCAGGAGCAGCCAGATGTCGATGGGATATTCCTCTCCTCCTCCCCCTTCAGCATCTTCTAAAGGCAATGAGGGTATATTAGCACAGGACATCCCATCTGCACCAATTCCCACCTAGACACACACACTGCACACCTGGCAGCACAGATGGGCCACTAAATTACACACAGAGCCAGTCCAAGCCCAGTCTGCACAATCTCAGTGACCCTCCTCCCCAGTCCCATCGGTGGCCACACAGCCACGACACCTCCCCTGTGCTGGACACCTGCCACTGTGACCTCTGCTGCACAAGTGGGCAAAGTGGCAGATTCATAAAGGAATTCAGGCTGAAAGGGTTCTCTGGAAGTTTCTAATCCAGCAACTCAGCTCAAAGCACACAGAATTAAATAATTTTGTTCAGCATCGTCTCCAAGTGAGTTCTGTGTGCAAGGATGGAAACCACAAAGCCTTTCTGGACCCTGTTTCAATGCCTGACCCTGTCACAGCTGAAATACCACAGTGAGGTTGAGAAATAAAAACTGGATGTCAAATAGAGGCAACTTTATGTAAAGGAGGGCCAAGCTCCTGCATTTTTAATCAAAAGGACACATTCAACAGGCCACTAAAATCGATTCACACTTGAAGACCCTGATCATTGACACTGCCAGGCTTGTCAATTCTTTGTTCCAGTGGTCATAGTATTTTGGTAGGAGTTATGTCAGGGAGGGAAATTCTGTTCTGCATCTGGCAATCAGCTGCTTTTCTTAAATCTCTTAATTTCATTAAAGCTTCTCGATAGGAACTTTTAATGCAATTCACATGAGAATGGCCTGTTCTTCCTCTCAGAGGTGTCAGAACTGCTCAGCCAGAACTGAGGGCTCACACTCTTTTCATTCCTGTGAGTGTTTTGTAGTTTACACTATGTGTTTTTCCACAGACACTGCTCCAACTTTAGGAGTAAAAAATACTTTTAAAGAATGTAAGTAGGTGAACAATACTGAGCATTAGGAAGGATAAGAACAGAGAAGGAAAACACAACTTGTGCACAGTGCTAACAGGAAAAGCTGCTGTGAGGTCTCTGGCATAGAAGCAGTGTTTGGGAACTTGAGGGTGCCACAAGTAACCCTGAGACAGCAGGTTAATACAAAGGGCAATTTTTATCCTCATGTGATGCTTGCCAAAGAAAACTCTGAATGTGCTCACTTCTCCACAGCACTTCAGATTTATTTATGGCAGGCACACCCACAAGGAGCTGCTACACCCTCTCTGCTGGGTCAGCTCTGGCTCAAGAAGCCATCAACCTCCACACTGCTGAACTCAGAGGGCAGCCACAAGCTGTTCTAGCACCATTTTTTCCTCCCTAAACATGCAGCAGAAACAAGACAAGGCTGTAGCAGAACAGAATATTGTCTTTCCAGACACATAGCTCCAGCCACCCAGATATTATTTTGCCAGGATTCTGAAGGATGCCTTAATATAAGAAGTTAAATTCTTTTAACTCCCTTCCCAGAGACAGTGCTGTCTATGTTCAGTCTGTGGTGGATGATCACGTGCTACATAAATTGCTACTAAGCTCAAGAAAACTGGTTAAAATTTGCTTCTCAACCTGAAAGCAAACTGTTACTAGAAACATCTGCAGGGTTTGCCAGTCCAGCAGAGCTGTTTGCTGCTTACACTGCATTGTCAATGGATTTCTACAGAGTTGCACAAAGTTAAGTGCTGAAGGATACATCTCCCTTGAATTAATATATTATGATGCCACTAGGATCAAATGCACCTCCTTGCTGGAAAAATTGCCCTTTAAACCCATTTTTTGTAACAAACCACAGCCTTGGAAACACACTGAAAACAGAGCTTCTGTTTTACCAACAACTGCATCATGGACAACAGCACTTCAACCCCAAAGCAAACCTGCTGCCACCACCCCACATTCAGTGAAGCAACACAGCCAGTAGCAAAGTTGCACAACTCTGGAACAGCAGTGTTTGTTATCCAAGGCTGAGGGATATTTGCTAAAAGCAAGGAGCTCTCAGGATCTGATTTCATGCCCCAGGCTCTGCCTTTGTGCAAATCCAGCTCCTGTGACCAAGTGCCAGCACATTTGCAAGTGACTAAACCCTTGGCATTTCTTTGTGCACACACAAATTCTAGAATGCTCCAAGAGCCCCATCACCATGCTGTAAATTGCCAGCATGAGCATCCCCCATGCAGGTCACAAAGCAGGAGCCCACAGAGCCCCAGGAGGGCAGGCAACCGCACCTTTGTGCCTTTTGCTCTTCTTTTTCCTGGAGGCAGCTCTCCCATTGATGCTCTCCTTGATATCCATCTCATCGCTGCTGTCACAGGACTCTCCCGACACAGAGAGAACTTCCTCAGCAGGGACACAGGAAGCTTCCAAACCACACAGGGATTTTACTGCAATCAAGAACACAGTAAGTAAAACAGCAGAAAGGAAAAGGTGATCCAAGTTCAGGAGATGCTTCAGTGGAACCACTGCTTTACAGCTTTTCTGGTGAGTGACACAAGCAAGTAAATCCTGAGCTGAAGGATTACCTTGTCAGGGAAAGATTAGCAGGGGTGAGTGAATGGGAAACATAATTATTCAGCTGCTTGTTTTAAAGAATGAGCAATGAGGACGATTACCAGCACATTATACAGATCCCACTGGTTTAGCTGAAGCTATTTACAACTCCAAATGAAACAACAGGCTCTTTCTAAGGGGTAACTGGTTTCCCTGAACAGCAGTTGCCTTGCATGGCCATGCTCAGCCTGGAGCAGCACCTGCTCTGGAACTGTTTTATGAGCATGGAGAAGACTCACCTCCTTTGCAGCAGGACAAACTTCCTGTGGCCGATGACACAATCCACTGGGGCTGGAACTCAGTGCTAAATGCACAGGAGTTCCACTTACCCTGGTATTTAGTGAAGGGAAAGGCTCTGGCCTAGCGAGGAAAACAGCCAACTGAATCAGCCGGAGTTTGGGATTTTTGTTTTTCTGTATCTGGGGACATGTTTAGACATATCCTTGTTCAAAAATGTTATTTTTAAAACTCTATCTGTAAGCTGAGGGCCCATTAGGGCAGCAAAATCCACATGTGAGTCAGTAATGACAGTCTTGGAAAAAGAAAGGTGTGGTCCTACATTACAGCTGTGTGAGGCACTGCCATAGAGACCAGCACCCACAGCAGCTTTGCAAACAGGCTGTGAAATTCATTCAAGAGCTGAATTTCAACCCAACACTCTGGCTGAAGAACAGAACATGACCATGAGGTCAGAGGAGGCTTACAGTTTTCAAGCTTTTCTACCCAGCACAAACTGAATCCCAGGAAGGTTTTATACATCCCAGTTCCAGTATCTGCAGTCACCAGAGCCACTGAAGAGCAAAATGTGCTGTTTGAATCACAGAGACAGAGAAGCAGAAAAACAAACAACAACAAAAAACTGAACATAAACTCAGCTGAAAAATATTCTCATTTCTAACCACCAAACAAGGTTTTAAAATAAAAAGACAGCAGATGGAAAGACAGGGCTTGACTGTACCCACTGACTAGACACACCTCAGTACTTTGCTAAACCAGTTCTACCTCACTTTGCACAGTTTGTTTTATAAACTGGTTGCTTTCCTGGTACCTACATGTATTTATGGCAGTTGTCTCCCCTACTGCCAAATCCTACTGCCCTCTCCACATGACCTTTTATAAGTAAAAACAGAGTGAAATAGGTGGCAACACAAATGACAGCGAGTTAAAACAGCAAATACAGACAAACAAGAGAGGACAAAATTGACAGGGACTCAGAGTGGGGTTTAGAAGAAGAGTCCACTCCACTCTGCTAAGGAAAAGTCAACCTCTGAGTCAACAGCACGAGTTCACTGAGCAGTGAATGGCTGCACTGCAATCCTGCAGAGGCACCCTCTCTTCACCTCCCTGTTGTAATCCTCCCATCTTGGGCATTAGAATGGGGAGGAAAAAAGCCCAGAAAAATTCCTCCTGGCCATGGCTCCCCTGCTGGTGAAGCTCCCACAGAATGCTCGCTGTGGGAAGGGCCCTGCCCGCTGCAGTCCCACCCAGCACGGGCTTCACTCTGAACCAAGCTTCTGGAGGGCAGCAAGGGACCAAAGGGGGAGCTCCTGGCCCCAAGAATGGCAACCCACGATGCACAGATAAGGCTGGGCCAGATAAGGCTGCAGCATGGTCACAGCTGGGCCAGATAAGGCTGACGCACAGCCCTAGGGCAGGGGAGGAGAGATCCCTGAATCCAGAAGGGAAACCCACGAAACTGCACTGCAAAGATCTGGGAAAGGGGTGGGCAGGGAACTGCTGTGACCTGGAGTCACCAGGATGAGGTGGAGGTGAGCCAGAAACACAGCAGGAAAGGTGATAAACTGCATGAATCAGGTGATGCTGGGGCAGGGAACACAGAACACCAGCGGTTTGCCAGCATGATGCTGAAGTGCTGGACTTTGCCTCAAGGAGACAGAACACAGATGGGTGAACAAGATCCGAATGGGAGGAGGAAGTCCCAAAGGAGGGAGGTGCCCTGATCTCAAAAGCTTGAGAAGTAGCAGCTGAAGAGGAGGTTCACGAGCACCAGTGCCCCTGACAGGCACTCATGCCAAGTGCATACTGTCTCAAGCAATGCAAGATTTCAGCAGCAAACCACGAGTTTTCCTTTATGAAGAGTTCAGTCATCAGTGTCAATACAACAACATCCACCTCCAACATGAGTGACCAGCTACATTTAAAAGGCCTAAACATCACCATTTCTCAAGCAAGTGGGGTGTGTTAGTTCAGAAAGCTTCCAGATGAGGAGGAAGTAGATAACAAAATACTGCACCACCTTTCCAGGAAAACTCCTTGCTTACAGAGTTCACCAAAAAAACAGCAACACGCTCCCAAGACCTCCTTGCAACATGTTTGACAGAACTATCACAATCTTATCCCCCCTGCAAAGAACTTTACCTGCTAATAAGGTTATCTACGGTTTTATATGTGGTAATAAAGTAATAAAGACTTTTATCACGTTATTTTCTGCTTCAAGCAGGAGATGACACCCAAGCCTCTCCATCTCAGACACTAAGACTCAGCAATTCTTGCAGCAGGCTTTCTGCAAAACCTCCTAAGTCCTTAACACGTGATTGTCTACAGAGTAGCACAGGCTCATTTTCAGCACTAAAGGACACACATTTTCTCAGTTTAAGGAACAGGAGTTTCCCATGTCGTGCAGAGGCCAGCAAAACGTGAATGCAGTGTGGGGGAGGCTGAGGCCCGAGGGCAGACTCACCTTCCTGCTGCACTGCGTTGGCCACAGCTTTCTTCACCCGTCCAGACTTCACAACAGCTGGGTCTGAGTTGGCATAATCTGCCACGGTCACTGCAGAGCAGGGGAAACAGGGGTCAGAGGGATTAGGGATTATGGGGAGGGGACACAAGTCACGATGCCTAGAGAGAACAGTACCCAGAGAAGCAGAGGCTCGAGGAGGAGATGCACAAGCAGGAAAGTGAGCCTTAGCAGGGAGATGCAGGCCAGGAGTCCCCAGCAAGTTTTTACTCCAGACTATTAGTCCACCAGGCTCAGGGGACCCACACCCCTGCCCTGCCCAGTGCAATTCTCCTTCTCCCACCACCTCAACTAATCCCATTCTCCCTCACACAGCCCAACTCAAGCCTGGCTGATCCCCTGGTCCCAGGCTCCTCCTCCACAGGCAAAAAGGTCTCCTTTCCACATATGCATCCAGAACCCCTCTGGGGAATCCCGACGCAGCTCTCTGCCTGCACAAACCCGAGACGCCCCAGCTCACTCCTGGGTCAGCCTGGACCGTCCTCCTTCCCCTCAACCCCCTCATCCAGGCCAAGCCCAGGCCTTTACCTCCTCCCACAGGCCCTACTGCAGGCCCAGGCCTCCTCTCGGCCTGCAGCAGCAGGGCCGGGCTCGGCACGGGTCACCTCGGGCCCAGCTCATCTCAGGCCCGACTTCCCTCACACTCCCCGCTCCCCTCATCAGGCGCCGCTCCCCGCCTCAGCCCCAGCCCCCCTCAGCCGTGGCCCAGGCCCGGCTCCGCTGGCCCGGCCCGGCTCTCACCCCGCTCGGAGCACACGTCGTCGGCGCGGAATTTGAGGCGTTTGCGGGCGCCCCTGCGGGGCATGGCGGCGGCGGCGGGGCGGCCGCGCGGGGCCATGTCCGGCCGGGCCCCGCGGGGACAGCGGGGACAGCGCCACAGCGCCCGCCCCGCGCGCGTCACCCCGCGACCTCGCGCGCCGCTCTGACGTCACCGGGGGGTGTGACATAACTCCCCAGTCCTGAGGGGAGCCCCCGCAGCGCTCCCACTACCGCGGGTCCCTGGGAAGATCCCCCCTAGGTACGAAGAGCTGTGCAGTAATTGTCCCCTCCCGGTAATGGGGGTGTTTGAGAGATTGCCTCCTCCCGGTTCTCCCATTAACAGGTGAAGCCCCTGCCTGAGGAGCTTCCCCCCTGCCCCAGGCCCGCCAGTAATGGGGGGTCCTAAGGGGGTTCTCTTCAGCACTGAGGGCCGGCGAGGTAACTGTAAGTGAGCAGTAAGAGTTACTTAACTCCAGTAACAGGAGGGGATCCCCCCCACACACACCAGTGCCCCCAGTCCTGAGGGTCCCTGAGGTGAGCGCTACTCCAGAGCTCCCAGTCACAAAGGCCTTTAAGGCAGCTGGCTCCCCAGTGCTCCCAGTGACCAGGGCCTCTGAGTAAGCGTGTCCCCAGCTCTCCCAGGAACATGGATCTCCGAGGGAATTGCCCCCCAAGTCCTCCCTGTAATGCAAGTCCCTGAGGTAACTGTGCCCCATTTCGCCCTCCAGTCCTGCCGGTAAAGAGGGGCTCTGAGATAACTGCCCTTCCCAGTCATCCCAGTAAAGAGGGGCTCTGAGATAACTGCCCTTCCCAGTCATCCCAGTAAAGAGGGGCTCTGAGGGGATTCCCCCAGTCCTCCCAGTGGGGAGGGTCTCTAAGGCAATTGCCCCCCCAGTAAAAAGGGTTCTGGGGTGATTGCAGGTCCCCCCAGTGCTACCAGTAAGGAGGAACTCTGAGATAATTGCCCTGACGCACCTCCCTGTTGGAAACAATGGAACTTTTAAATAATAATTTTAGTTAATGGTTTTAATTAACTTTTAAATTAATTGCTTTAATTAGTCATAACCTATATATATAAACTATAAATAGTGTGTTATTTTTAAATTACTCTTTGCCAGCATTTACCAAACTTGCCATGAGCCACTTTCATAGGAACACAGATTGGGAAAAGTACTGAAATTGAAGTTTTGATAAACTAAGTCTGATATGTTTCAATGAGCAAAGCCTGGGAGAGAAGAACATATTGGTGAGGTTAGACATCTGGAATGCCGAATTTATGAACCACAAGGACATTTTGCAGAAACCTGAAGATAAAGAAGAGGCTAACAAAGACTCCATCTATGTGTTGAAAGTTCCTGCTTTCCAAAGATAGAAGACTAAAAAGATGGAGTAATTAACATAAGAAGTGGCAAATCAGTAACCAATAGAGGATAGAATAGTATTAAATGAAAGAGAATTATAATTATGGAATTTAGAACAAATTAAACATTTTTTTTTTCCCTAAAGATGTATAAACAGGTGAAAAATTTTGTATTTCCGTCTGTGTGGAGGCTGGAACTCTGTTGGCCACACACACCCCAGCCAAGGATAAAGTAATGCCACTGACACTGAAAAGACAGTGTTGGAGGGGTTTTTCTGATGATTTCAGAGGGTTTGGAACACTCCCAGGAGACACCCACTGAGCAGTGCCCAAGCACAGCCCACACCATGGGCTCCCAGAGCCACCCACACCTCTGTGACAGGAGCAGTGAGGGGTGACCAGCAGCTGAAAACTGTATTTGCTATTTTTTAGGGCTGAAATGAGTACTCAGAGCTTGCTGAAGGAGCGGTGCCACCCCATGGGGGAGGAAATGGTTCCAGGGGATCTGCAAAGGGAAATAGTGACTGGCAGCCCAGGGGCTGATGGTGATTTCGGGGCCTGTGTCCCCCTGAGGGCTTGTGCCCTCCTCATGTGGGGATTTGGGCACTGCCAGGATGTGCCTGGGAGTCCTGTCCAGTCTTGGATAAACTGGGCAGACTGGTGGAATCCTGCTCCCCTCCTTTGGGGTTTACACAGTGACCAAAGAGCCCAGCCCTGACCCGTTCTCCCTCAATGGCTCTGAACACTCCAGAATGCTGCATTCCCACTTGTGTCCCTTCCCTACAAAACTTCAGGAGAGGATTGGAAGGACAGTGAGATGTTTTCACAGGTGTGGTGTCAGCTCTTGGGCCTCCCTGGAGCAGGATAAAGCATGGAATATGGACAAATCCAAGAAATCCACATTGCTTCTGCTTCCC
Organism: Cyanistes caeruleus; assembly: GCF_971803275.1. Lineage (NCBI taxonomy): Eukaryota > Metazoa > Chordata > Aves > Passeriformes > Paridae > Cyanistes > Cyanistes caeruleus. The sequence goes on from NC_141724.1 coordinate 6,122,677, forward strand.
AGGCATGGCCAGGAGCTGATACATCCATAACATCCCTGCCTGACCCTATTTCTCTCAGCATTACTTAAGCACACAAAACCCATTTTATCAGCAAGGAACACATCTGATTGAGAAAACTGATCATCCCAAGCAGGAAAGGCCATTCCTTGACAGAAAGACTATTCCTAATCCATCTGTTCTTAAGGCAGCGTATATGAATTAATGTGGATGGCAGTTAATAAACCAGATCCTGGTGCTGCTGGCTGCACCCACCTCTCTACTCGAAAATGTTTTCCTTGGATTATCCTATTCATCATTGTTATTTGAGAACAGTATCACAGTATTATTTTTAAAAATTGAAGCTTGTCCTGGCTTAGAAAACTCCAGCACATAGAAAATAGATGAAATGTTCTTGGGATTGAAGGCAGTTGTTCCCGAGTCTGGCTGGTGGATCCAGCACACTCTGTCCTCCAGTGGGTTGGAGGTGTTTATGTGAGACCTGCCCATGGTCCTGCAGCAAAGATCCTGAGGATGTCCTTCCCAGAGAGAGGAAGGTGCTGCTCTGTGATGGTGCCACTGCTCCCAGTTGTTCCCAGTGGGGTCACAGAAAGTGACCTGGGTGAGGATTGCTGAGGGATCCCGGGTGCTGTGCCAGGGGCTGTGCTTCCAAGGCACCCACAGGAATTGTTTGTTAAGGATGCCCCTGTGCAGGGCACGATGATGGAGCAGGTTGGGCTTTTGGCTGCTCCTGCTGAAGTTCATGGATGCCCTCTCTCCCATTTATGATGCTGAAGACTATCCCCGAGGGGAGCCTGAGGTGACACATCTCATCCCCCAGGGCTCAGAGCTGAAGCGTGAGGAGGAGGCTGCGGCAGATCGAGCGTCACTGCTCGGCCCCATCGCTGCTGTGCACATGGTGGGGATGGGGACATGGGACACCCCACAGCCCAGGTCTGCTCCTGCCTCCCTCCCTCGGGGCTGGACGAGACCCTGGCGAGTCCTGCCCCCAGGAGAGTTCTGCCCATTCCAGGGTGATTCCAGAGAGAAACCTTCCCCACAAGAGTTTCCTGCTCCCAGAGGAGCATTTCTGCCCCCACCTCAGAGTTTCTGTCCTCCCGGGGGGATTCCTGCCCCCGAAGGAGGTTTCTGCCCTCTAGGAGAGTTCTCCTGGGGGGATTCCTGTCGCTCCTGAAAGTCTTCAACGCCCCAAGGGGGAACTCCTCTCCTTTCCGGGGGACCGTGTCCCCAGGGAGGTTCCTGTCCCCGCGAGGACCCCCGGCTCCCGCCTCGACCCCCGACCCCCGGGGGCGTGGCCTTGGGGGCGTGTCCGGGGGCGTGTCCAGGCGTGGCCGGTGACGCAGTGGGCGGGGCAGGGCGGGGCGGCAGCGGCGGCAGCGGCGGCTTCCAGCGACTTCGGCGGGCGGTGAGTGCGGGCGGGGCCGCGCTGCCCACGGGGGAGGCTCAGCCCCGCGCGGGGCCGCCCGGGGGGAGCTCTGCCCCCGTGACCCCCGTGGGGCTGCCCGGGGGTCCTCAGCCCCCCGCCTCCGGTGGGGCTCTACCCGTATTGCCTCCCCCGGGGATGCTCTGCTGCATCCCAAGAGGATGCTTGGCCTCCCCCGTGGAGATGCTCAACCCCCCGGTGGGGCTGGACACGGGGCTGTCTTCCCTTTCTGCCTCCTCCCGGGGATGCTCTGCCTTCCTCCCCCCCTCACCCCCCACCCCACTAGGGATGCTCCCCATTGCCCCCCGGGCGGGGCCGCAGTGGGGATGCTCAGCCCTGCCGTGCTCCGGGCGATGCTCTGGCCCCACCTGGCAGGGGCTGACCCGCTCCGGGGGGCTTCATCTCCCACCCCGTTACCCCTTGGAAGGGGTGTCTGAGTCAGGGTGTGCTGAGCTCCCCATTTCCCTTGGGTTGAGTCTGAGCCGGAGGGTGTCATTCTCACCCCGAGCTGGGTTGGAAGGGGGACTTGCTGTGCCCTGGCTTTATCCACAGACCGAGCATTTGGGCCAGGGTTGCTCCCCTCAATCCACTGGCCCCAGACCAGGGGTAGAGCTGGGGGGATCATCCCCACTGGGTGTGCCGGCAGGGGGGTGAAGTGTGGGCACATCCCCGATGCCGCATGGGGGGCAGGGAGAGGGCAGTTAAGGAGTAACCCAGGAGCGGGGAAAGGGGGCCTTGATTTTCAGTTGCTCTCTGCCCCTGGCAGCCCCCATATGCTCCCAAGCTGTCCCTTTGCATCCCCTCCCCCAGCTTCTACCTTAAACTGAGGTGAGGGCAGGAATGCTGGTGAGCCTGATCCTACCGTGGCCTTCTCCTGCTCCTCTGATTTTGCAGCGCTGTTTCCTCCCGCCTTCTTCAGTGCTGCCTCCAGTCCTGGAGCATCCACCCAGTGCCGAGCTCTGTGTCAGCCCCACTGAGCACCTGCCTGGTTCCAAGCTCTGGGCTAGACTGGCTCATGGATAGCACACAGATGCTCCTGGAGCTCAGCACCAGGTAAATGCCTGCCACGCTGGGCCAGCTCGGAACTGGGAAGATGGTCACGGACCTGGTTCAGCCTGAACATTGGCACATGTGCTCGGGGACACACCAGCAAAGCATCCAGGCAGCCTGGCTAGCTCCAGCTGTGCCCACACTGGTTCCCAGCCTCTGTTAGCTGGTGTCATCACAGCTGCTGGAAGCTGCCTCCAGACAGCACTGTTTACTCCTGAATAACCAGCCTTGAAGGACTTGTTTATCCCCTAAATTGCATCATTAGAGCAGCAGTTGGTTTAGGGAACTGGATTTTGTTAAAGCTGTGCAAACCCTTCTGGGGAGGCCCTGGTTTTGGCCAAATCAGGGTTGGCAAAGTGTTCATTGTACTTTGTTTACCACCATCTGCTGGACGCTGGAATGAGGTTCTGCTGGTGGGTTTGATATCACCAAGCCACTGTGTGAGCAGGAACTGGTCCAAAGGCAAGCGTGAGCTAGAGTTTGGGACCTGGATGAACGTGCCTGTGTGGTTTTGGGAGTTTTGTGGTGCTGCCCATGCAGCAAGATGTGGAAAGTTGGTGTCCTTGTGCCTCTGATGGTCTGAGAGTCTCAGGTACCCGTGCTCTTGGGGACATCATGGTGCACTGCTCCGTGCATGTGCTGGCTGGGGAACAGGACTGATCTCTAGGGACTTCCCTGGAGATTTGCTAGGGAGCCATCAGCTCAGGTGATGCTGTCACCTGCTGCTGTCCCCCTGGCACCCTGTGGTGCTCAGGTGCACAGGTGCCTTCCCAGCTTCAGCGCTTGCTCCTCCTGCAGCTCTTTCCCAGGAATCAGAGCAGAGGCTGTCTGGGACCGGTCACCAGCAGCAGGGTGGGGGTACCTCTGAATTGGCAGGTTCCTGAGACACCAGTGGTGGGACTGATGGACAGATCTGGCTTTCTGGAATGACCAGCTCAGCTGTGGCTTGGCAGATATGGGATTAAACATCTCATCCTGTGCAGCTTTGTGTCTTCATGGTGAGTGGGTCTTGCTCCTTACCAGTGGCTTGGTCCTCCTGTGCTTGGCAGCAGCTCCAGTGCAGATGCAGAGGGACTAGACATGCTGGAGATTTGGGTTCCTGCCTGTCTCAGCTGTCTCAAAAGACACGAGTGACTGTGAGTTGGTGGGTCCTGCTGTGCTGGGTGAGGATGCAGAGGTCCTGAGGCAGTGCTGAGAAAGAGCCTGACACTGTGCTGGAGCTGGAAGTTAACACTGGAGCTGGGAGAGGCATTCTTGGAGCCTCAAAGGGAGCTGAACTCAATTTGGGGCCCAACTGGGAGTGCCTCTGGAGGGCTGCACTCTGTGCCCATGGAGAGACATTGACATGGATGTCCATTCTCTGTCTGGGGAGTGCCATTTCAGGGTTTCCAGTAAGCCTGGAAGCAGAAGGATACTGTATTCTTTATCTAACCTTGAAACCTTAATTCACAATTAATTTCCTCCTAAAGAATGCTTTGGTGAACCAAATGGCTCCCAGAACTGAGCTGTGAGGTCTCTGAGTATTAAATGGAGTTAGAAGGCTGTTGGATCCACTGCCCAGCTTCCTCCCAGAGAGGTGTGAATGACAGCGCCCTCCTTACGGATGATTTCTGGGATGTGCCAAACACCAGGTGTGGGGTGACAGACCTGAGCCAGGCTGAGGGCTCTGCCGTGGGCCCTGCAGGTGGGTCCAAGCCTTGGCCAGGCTCCTGGGGGATGTGGCTGGGAGTTTTCAGTGCTTAAAGGCCTCCTCTGTGAGCAGACGAAAGACTTGGAGGTGGGTGCCTGTGTGGGTGTGCTCACATGGGCTGGCATTTGGGAGGGAGGAGAGAAAATATCACATGGAACAACTGCAGTGTTGGGGGACAGGTCTGCACTTGGGCCCATCTGGAGCAGAAGTTGTGGAAAATGATTCAAGGCTCTTTTCTAAAAAAAGTTGTGCTGATATAATTGGATTTTATTTCTGTTTGCTGTGTGGTCAAGCAGGCTGAAACCCTTGTGGGGACAGGGTAAAAGCCTTGTGTTCATTTGTAGGGTGAGAATGTCCTGAGGAATCAGGCTGAAAAAGCTGGGGCAGCTCAGCCTGCAGGAGAGGAGGTTGTGTGGAGACCCCACAACCCCTTCCAGGGTGTGAAGGGACTACAAGGAAGCTGGAGAGGGACTTTACATAAGGCAATGGAGTGACAGGACAAGAGGGTCCACACTGAAAGAGGAGAGATCTAGAGTAGATACTGGGAAGGAATTCCTCCTTGTGATGGTGGTGAGGCCCTGGCACAAGTTCCTCAGAGAAGCCATGATCCCTGGGATTGTCCATGGCCCGATTTGACAGGGCTTGGAGCAACCTGGGATTAGTAGGAGGTGTCCCTGCCCGTGGCATGGGGCTGGAATGAGCTGAGCTTTAAGGTCCCTTCCAGCCCATGTGGATTCTGTGGTTTTATGAATGAAGTGGCTGCTCATCTCTCTCTCATTTTTGTGCAAAGCTATGCCTTGAGCAGCCTTGCTGCCCTTCAGCCCTGGGCAGCACTGGCAGGCCAGTGACTCCCATCCCACAGGAGCATCTGGGAGCTGGATATCAAATCTTCTCCAAAAGCCACTGACCCTGTGTCTTCCACGTTGCCCTTCCTCAGCTGAATCTTCACCCTGCTGTTTTAACCAGCTCGTGGGTCGCTGTCTCCAGTTCTGTAATCCTGCAGGACTGATAAGGCTGGAATTTATCTGAAATGCAGATTTTTATTTTTTTTTTTCTGCTTCTGGTTTTCAGTTCCTGCCATGCTTCTCTTAGCAAGCACGAGGAGGTGCCGGCTGGGTGGCTGCCTTTAATTGCATTCAAAAATTAAAATAAGAAGACAAGTGGCAGATGAGAGCTGGTTCCCCCATCCTCCCGTCCGTGCCCAGCGGTTTCCAGGCGAGGGCAGATCTCGGGATGCTTTCTGCAGGGTGCCCGTGCCCTGCAGCCCCTGCCAAGCGCTGCTGCCGGCGGTCCCGGGGCAGAGCCGGGCCGGGGCCGAGCTCCTCCCGGGGACCTGAGGCCTTGGCAGAGCCACCGAGCGCTTCAAACAGCAGCAGGCAGGGAGGGAGGCTCCTCTGCCTGGACTCCACATCCCGCCTTCCAGAAAGAGCAGCATCCCTCCGCAGGCCAGGATGACACGGCTCGGAAGGGACCCTCTCTCGGAATTGTTGCCCGTGTGCCGGGTGCATGCATTGGAACTTCTCATTTCCACCCTTTCCTGGTGGAAATTCCTGGTGGAATTTTCTCTGCAATTCCAGATTCCCTCCTGGCCGTACCACGATATGATGTGCTGGGACAGGGCAAACACTCTGCAGCCGTGGGGTGCCCAGAGGGTCGATAGTTCAGAGGAAGGAGCTGGGCTGAACGTGGGGTGGCTGGAGCCTGGGAGAAGGGGATGGCTGACCCCAGCCCAACTCTCACCTTTTCAGAGTCTCATTAGAGCAGAGCATTCTCACTTGGATTTTCTCTTGCCAAAGCCCGGCCTTTCTGGTTCCAGAATTGGGAAGGTGTTCATAGCCTCACTGTGGCATTAACACAGGTGTCACAAACCTGATCTCAGGCTCTCGATCATGAGTTAAATATGCTTGGTGGTGGTGCCTAGAACTGCTCTGTGTGCAGACATTCCCAGTGCCGGGGCTGTGGGCACAGAGAGGGAAGATGGTCTTGTGCAAAGTCTGTAATCCACTTAATCTGCCCTGTAATTCAGTGTCTGGCAGCTGTAACTAAGTAGATGTGGGCTTCTTTCAAGCATCTCCCCCAAACTGTTTTCCAGAAAGGAGTCAAAAAATGTCCAGAGGTTATTTTTGGCTGTGGCTGATTTATTCACATGCTGATCAGCCAGGAGAGGAGTTATTCTGGTCCCACACTGCCCCACATAACACCAAGTGCCGTGTGCGGGTGTGGTTTCCCTGGGAGACACTGGGGGATGGCGCTCCTGTTTGCAGATGGAGCTCTCAGGAACCACCTTGGAGGCTCCGTGTCCTGTGAGCCCACTTGGGGTCCTCAAATGAGGCCAGAGCCGGGGGACGTGGGCTGTGTGCCCTCTCACCCTCTGTCCCTGGAGATAGACCTGAGCCCTGTGTCCTGGGGTGATGGGAGGCTCTGTGCCTCACAATTCCTGCTCCATCCTGAGGAGGACCCAGCTCACTTGGAGTCTCCCTGCATTACACCTGGATTTGGGGAGTGCAGGGAGCTCTTTCTGGGATCTTTTGGGCATGGTGTTGTTCCAAGGCTCAGGAAGGGCCACGGTGTCTGGGATGCTTTCTCTGCGGGATGTAGTAGCTCTGGTGCTCCTGGATTTTCCCTTCTGTGTTTGCTTTCCCTGGCATGCTGTGAAGCTGAGCTCCTACTCTTGGGAAGGGGTGGTGGGAGTGAAGTGTGAGGGTGGCACAGCCAAATCCTGCTTTTCTCCTGTATCTGCAGAAGGGAATGTTTCCCTGGGGCATTCCAGTGTGGCCACAGCTAGTTTCTGTCCATGGATTTGGATCTGTCAGAGTGGGAATCACTGGAACATAGTGCTGCTGGAGCCTTTGTCATGCCAGTGTGCTGGTGACATGTCTCCCACCCGGCTGAGATGGAATCACTGGTGGCTATGTCCCTGTGCAGAGATGCTGGCAGCAGTAGAGATCCTGTCCTTCCAGGTTGCTGTGGTACTGGAGCACCAGTTCCACTGATGTCCAGCCTGGATGCGCTGCTGGGTGGGCAAAAGGGACCCAATCCCCACATCTCCTGCAGCCAGGGCTGTATCTGGCAGCAGTTTGGGCTAAGGCAGGCTGGGGAGGGTTGAGAAGGCCATGTGGGGGTAGAGGAAGCCTCTGAAGGATCCACGGGGGTGTTGACCAACCCAAATTTTCAAGCTTTGCTGCTTGGAAAGCCTGGCTGTGCTAGAGAGTGGATAGGTGGAAGTTCTGGAGATTCCCTGTGCCTGTGGAGAGCTGCTGTCCATGTCCCTCCCCAGCACTGCAGCTCCTGGAAGCAGATGTGCTTTTACTAGGACATGAGCTGGAGTCTCAGGTCACTGCCAGTGTCCCTTGGAGAGCCTCCTTCCAGAGCCTTTCTGGGGCCTTGGGCTCTCCATGCACCATGTGCTCAATCACATGGCTTTACCCATTTTGACCCATCAGGCTTTAATTAGAGCCAGAAGACTCATCTCTCCTGACCTGAGCTGTCTTTCCTTTGATCCCAGATCCAGAAAGGGTTTGCTTTGCTGCTGTTACCTGTCTGACATCCAGATGTGCCACCCAGGGAGCAGCTTGTGTTTGATGGAGAGAGAATCTTCTCCTCAGCATCAAAACCTGGATGATAATCACTCAATTACAGCCAACACTTTGGGCTGCCATATTAAAAAAAGAGCATTTTTTTCTTGCTTTTCATCATCTGCTTCTAGTTAGTTTAGTTAGCAGACTTTCACAGTGGCCATTTTTGGAGTTGGCAGCCAGAGCATCCCTGCAAGCAGAACTGGCTTTTGTTACATGTGTCCTTCGTGTTTACTTGTTAATAGAAAAATTTTGTCTCCTGAACTGAGGCTGCTGTGAGCCCCAGCACTCCTGATAAGGGCCTGGCTCTCCGGGAGTGCCGGTGTTGCTTTCAAATCACACGTTGTCAATAAATCTCATTGCGAGTGCCCTGCAGCAAATGGCATCAGCCTGCACGGGGAGAGCTCTCCCACACGTCCTCCTGCTGCCTAAAAATACCAGCGCTTCAATTCTCCAGCGACTTGGTTATTGCACAGCCTCCATTCCTGCCTGAGATGCTGCTCATGGCTCGGTGCAGGACATCTGCTGCGCCCCCAGGGCTCACGCTCTGCCCTCCAGATCTGCCCTTTAGGTAACGCAGCAGCTGCACCAATTTGGGAGTAAATGGACATTCATTACCTTTGCTCTCCGTGCTGTGAGTTGTGTTCATAATCAGGGGCGTGGGGTCCAGGAGGGAAGTGATGACACCTTCTCTGGTGGCCACTGAGGGCCCAGCTCATTGAGGAGAGGATGAGTTTTGAGGACTTCATGTGGCATCAAGCAAAATACCCTCAAAACCCTCTGTTAACTCCCTGTGTGTATCCTGGGAGTCTGTTCCGTCCTCTTTGTAAATACACAATTTACCTTTCACATCTGGCTTTGAGATGTGGGATACAGAAAAGGTGGCCACCTGTTTTGCTTTGAGAGCCAAGTCTCTGTTCAGTGGGTGAATGCAGGGGGCTTGCTGATGTTTCCAGTTCACACAGGGCACTGGGCAGACTGGTGTGCAGGCAGCAGGCTCTTGTCTGCAGCAGCTTTCAACCTCCTGACCCTGCTGGCTTGTGGTGGAGCAGGAAGAGCTCATCACTTGAACTATGAATGAAGCCAAGGGCTGATGTCACTTGCTGTAATCTTGGGGGGAAGTGACAGTCTGGCTTTGTGGCACCGACAGGGATTCAGGAGCAGAGCTGATGGATGTGCAAACTGAAGTTAGCACAGCTGGGAAGTGCTGAGCTGTAAAACAGGAGTGATGCTCTAAAGGAATGTGTTTCTTTAGGAGACCTTGGACTGAAGGTATTTGGATTTTCCTGTCTCTGTCTCCATGTGATTGCCCTGTTTAGTGCTGGGAAGTTCATGAGAGGGCTGGAATGGAGCAGGCGCTGGAGGAACACACTCAAAGGCTGGCTGCTCCCTGGGAGCCCTACACCCTGCTGCAGCATGATCAGGCCATGGACACGAGCACTGACAGTTCCCCCAGTCTTGCAGAGAAAATTGTGTTCATTTTTGAGGCTGGAAGGGTGAGGAAACCGGTCACTAGCCCCACTGGCAGACACTGGCTGCTTGATTTCCTCCTCTCTCCACTGCAACTCAAAGGAAATCCAACGGCTAGAGAGATTCCAGGGAGGGCCTGTCACTGCCCCAGCCTGGAGACAAATGTCTCTGAGCCATCAGGAAGAGCCACCCTGGGCTGTCAGTGTGTCAGATGCTCCGTCACTCAGTGCCTGGACTGTCTCCTTCCTCTGGACTCCTCATGGGCTGCCCTGGGGTGTCTCAAGTTGCCAAAACCCTGGTGTGGGGAAGGAAGCAGGAGGATCTTCCCATGCTGCTGCCTGCACCTGGAGCTTTCTCTCTTTTCTCTTGGTGCAGGTGGAGAGTGCACACCAGGAGAGTGACTTTGGGCAGCTCCTGTGTGGTCATTCATGAGCTAGACATTTGTCTGTTCTCCCAAAAGAGAGTTTGCAGGATTTATCCCCAAATCATACAATCAAGGACTCATAGAATCATTAAGGTTGGAAAAGACTTCCAAGATCATCAAGTCCAACTTTTGACTTAATACCACTGTGGCCACTAAACCATGATCAGAAGCTGCTTGTAAGCCCCTGGTTTAACCAGTCCCCCAGGCAGCTGGGACCTTCATGCCCCCTCTGTCCATCATCCCCCCTGGCATGAATTGAGGCTGATCACACTGATACAGCTACTGAGTGCCCTTGCTGCTTCCCAAAACTTCTGAAAATATGAGAGGACTTCCAGGCCCAGGACAGGAGCTGTCCTGTGGGAGCAGGGCTGGGAGCAGGGAGGGAGCTGGGACGGGAGGAGGGCTGGGAGCAGGGCTGGGAGCAGGGCTGGGAGCAGGGATGGGAGCAGGGATGGGAGCAGGGATGGGAGCAGGGACGGGAGCAGGGATGGGTTCAGGGATGGGAGCAGGGATGGGTTCAGGGCTGGGAGCAGGGATGGGAGCAGGGATGGGAGCAGGGACGAGAGAAGGGACGGGAGCAGGGACGGGAGCAGGGACGGGTTCAGGGATGGGAGCAGGGACGGGTTCAGGGATGGGAGCAGGGATGGGTTCAGGGCTGGGAGCAGGGATGGGTTCAGGGATGGGTTCAGGGATGGGAGCAGGGATGGGAGCAGGGATGGGTTCAGGGCTGGGAGCAGGGATGGGTTCAGGGATGGGTTCAGGGCTGGGAGTAGGGATGGGAGCAGGGATGGGTTCAGGGCTGGGAGCAGGGATGGGCTTTGTGTCAGGCAGCGCCAGGAGTCCCTGGGGGTTCCCAGGGATGGGTGTTCCCTCCTGGGTGGTGCCAGCTGCTTTTCCACTCGGGGTTCTGGCAGCTGCATTCCCAGCCGTGCTGCAGGTGCCCCGGGGAAGCAGGAGCGTCCCTGTCTCTGTCCTGGAGTGGGCACAGCAGGGACGGCGTGGAAGGGGTGCCAGGAGGGTGGAATCAGTGCCTCTGGAAGGATATTTCAATACCCGGGGGGATTTCACTGTGTCGGTAGGAGATAGCCCGGGGCTGCTGTCACCTGCTGTGCTATCGCCCTCCTGGCAGGAACAGCCTCTCAGGACCCCAAATTTCTCACTGGTCACCCCAGGCACAGCTCTGGAGCTCAGCCCACCCCTGTAGTCACCAGCGTGGCTTTCAGAGCCATTCTCGGGTGGTTACTCCCTCACTTGTTCTCTGTCTGTTCAGCTTTCCCCATCTCATCCCCCTGTTCTCATCACTCATTATTTCTCTCCAGGTGAAGGCTTTTTAATAACAGCTGACATTTCAGCCATTTTTGAGTCATTTCCTTTCCTCTACTCCAATTTTCTTCATCTTCTTCATAACTAGGAAGCCTTTCTTTGTCCTTGGCCAGAGGGGAGGTGTCTGTTAGTGCCTCTCTTATCATATTCCAGGAGGTTTGATCGGGTTAATGAAAATCCTTCTGATGTTTCTGTGTGTCACTTCCACTCCCATCTTCTTTAGCCTGGTTTCTTAAGGAAATTAAACCAAAAGCCTTGTTGCATTGTGGCCTTTTCTGTCCCCCTGCTTGCTCTTGAGTGTGTTGGTCTCTGGTGGGGTGGAGAGCTTGGAATGCTCCAGGGTTTGTGATGGCTGCTGGAGAGGACAGAGCCAGGGGACACCCTGGAGGGGTTGGGGCACGGGGCCAGTGGTGCAGGGCTGAAGCTCATTGCCCAGAGAACAGGGCTGTAAATCCCACCAGGAATATGAGGAACGGCAGAGCTGCACCCCCAGCCCATGAGCTGGGATACCAGGCCACAGCACGGGGCTGTTTGTGCTGTGCAGCTGCTTTTCCTGAGCTCAGGAAGGGACCCAGAGGAGGATCCAGCCTCACAAATGCAGGGTTTGCCTGGGATTTGGGAGGCCTGGGCTGTGTTTGCAGGTGCAGACTCACACGTGGCTGTGCTCGAGGGCTTTTCCTGCAGCAGCAGGAGCTGCAGCTGCTTTAAGCTGATCTCCTGGAGTGTAAACTGCAGTGACAGGGGAGCCAGAGGAGATTTTCTGCTCCTTCCTGTGCTACAGCAGGGAGAGGCAGTAGAGCTTTTCCAGTGGCTGCTGCAAAATCTGGTTCATTTGGTAGGAATGTGGAGATTGTAGCAATGCTGGCGAGGGAAATCTTGGGGGTCCTGGGAGAAGCACGATGTGCAGTCAGGAGCTTGAATGTGTTAGTGGAAAAGGCCAAGGTGCTTCTTGGGGGGTCCTTGGAGCTTGTTGCCCTTTGCAGCAAGGGATGGAGCACCTCTTGAGAGTGTCCTCTCCTGTCCCAGCCCACCCTGGGGACAGGGACTGCCCCTTCCAGCTCAGAATATTTTGTGAGTCTGTGCCAGGCTGGGTAGGAGAGTTTGCTGGGAATTGGTGCAGCCTGGAGATGCTCTGCCCACCCCTCACAGTGAGGGAGCAATGAGCCTGGCAGTTCAGCTGGGGACTTCTCTCCTGTGCAGGTGAGTTCCTGCTCCTTGGCACCAAGTGTGCTGTAGAGCTGCACTCTGAAGCAGCTTTCCCCATTCCTTCACTTTGCATTTACCTCTGGTGTTTATTTTGGCAGCCAGTTCTGCTGATTTCTCTTGAACCAGCATTCCTCAGACCTGGAGCCTGGCTGAGCTCCAGTCCCTTGCCCAGTCCCAGTGCTGGAGGAGATTGGACTTGCCATTCCCACTTCCTGGTCCCCATTCCCTGTTTCCTGCCTGATCCCATCTCTCCTGTGCTCCCAAGGTGAGGAGCTTGCTGGGTGACACCCAGCACAAGGGCTGTAGTCTCTCAGTGGGTCCTCACCAGGTCCCCACAGGGTCCCTTCTGCTGGGGGATCCCCAAACTTGTGATCCCATTAGAGGGGGATGCACAGAGGTGGCTCCATGTCCCAGCTCATCCCACGTCCTTTTCACCTTGCTGACAAAGGCCTGGTGAGAGGACATGGTCACACATGCTGCAGCTCTTTGGGTGTGGTTTGCAGCAAGGTTTCCTGTCCAGCTGTGACAGACCTGGATAAACAGAGGAGAAGGGCTTGGCAGTGGTCCCTGCTTGTAGAGGTGCTTGCATGGTTCCTCTTTCCAGGAAGCGTTTTGGGCTTCCTTTGTTCTCTCCAGCCTCTCTTGTGATGGTGGTGAGGTGGGCTCTGTAATTGAGGAGATCTGAATAATCCACTGAGGAAGCTGCTAATTTGAAGACATGTCTGTAATAATTAAATCATTATCTGGAGGGAAGAGAGAGCAGATATCAAAACGGGGCTAATTAAAATCCAAGCCCAGGATGACTTGGGCTCTGGGCCAGAGCAGAGCAGAGTCTGTTGGGGATGTCTTCATGTGTAATTGCTTTTCAGAACATCAGTCCCCACCAGAAAACCCATCTGTTTCCCCTCAGGAGACTTGGATTGACCCAGAAACCCTCTTGCCTTGCCCTGGCCCATGTTCCCCAGACCAGACACAGCTGGAGGATGCCACATACATTGCAAAGGGCAGAGGAGATGGTGAGATCCAGCTTGGGAGGGTGTTTGGTTCTTGAGCTTCAGGAAATAGATTCCACCTTATCTCTGGAACATTTAGGCCCTTATCTCGTTTCAGCCCTCAGAACTGGCTGATGCTCTTCAGAAATCTCTGAGACCAAGGAGCAAGGTGGGCTGGGATCCATCCCTACTCTGTGTGGAAGGATTTGGACATGCAGAGGTGCCAAAGGGACCCAGTGCCTGGGAGGAAGGTGGCTCTGGCTGTAGGGAGAGATGAATCCTGTTCAGGTTCACTCCACATCTGGGCTGGGAGCACCCTGGGAGAGGCTGTATGGCCTCTGCTGGATGTGAGCCCAGCCCTGGAGCTCCTGTCATCTCTGAGCAGGTCCAGGCAGGTGAAGGTGGCTCTGCTGAGCTGAAAGATGGTCACCAACAACTGTGGTTGTGATGTTGGAGGGGAGAAAGGGCTTTTGGACAGCACCTCATGCTGTGCCATGAGGGTGGGAGATCTGCAGGGTGGCTGTTAATGTGCATTCCCAGAGCTTCTGGGAGCGCTTCCCTGTCAAGCCCTGAGTCCACCACCTTCTTCAGAGCCCACCATGTTCTTCAGCAGGACCAAGCACTCTGCAAAGGACAAGGCACACAGGTCCCACCTCCAGTCACAGACCAGCTGGATGCAGGGTAAATTCCATCCTTCTGAGCACCTGCACTGGGTGCATTCCTGCACCACGGAGGTGTTGCTGCTATGTCTTCATGGGCTGAAGGTCCTCTTGGGGTGGTGGCCAGATGGAGCCTGGCAGCAATCATCACTTGGGTGAGCTGGCCTGGAGTTGCTATATTTCGGCAGGGAAGAGATTGTAGATGTCCAAACCAGGCACCTCCCAGAGGTGCTGAAGATAAATTGGTGCATTTAGCCAGAGGAGACAAGGTGAGGGAGTTCTGTGTGAGGTGTTCACGTGTGGGCATCACTCAGCGAATGTCCCCGTATTGGCAGCACAGCTGAAGGTCACCTCGGGTGGGCTGGTGCCTGTAGGCAGCTCTGGCCCTGGGGAGGTGGGAGGAGACCACGGGAGGCTGGGCAGGGAGCTGCTTCTGCTTGGGTGAGCATCCCACCAGTCCTGACACATGCTGGGATTTCTGCTGTGCTGCCCTGCAGGGGCTGCAGCTCTGCAGCAGCACAGGCTGGCACTGCAGAGCGCTGGGGCTCAGGGACAGCCTGAACCCCCAACCAGTGCTGCTGGAGCTGGGCTCTGCCTGCTCCCACACCTGCAGGAACAGGTGCTGGGGGTGTACAGGCTCCAAAACTGGGGTAAAAGAGCCAGAAATGTAAAGCTGTATGCAGAAATGGTCACTAAATCCTCTGGAAAGTGTTGGCTCAGCTGCTGGGCTTGGGTTGTGTGTGGAGAGAGATTCCCAGCCCCACATATGTCCTTTTGCCTGGTGAGCTTTGATATGCTCTTGGCTTTTAACAGAGAGCACACAACATCCTCAGCTCAAGCAGCAGATGTTTTCCAAGGCCTTGGGATATCCCCTTTCCTTCACTCCCCTCCAAGGGAGTTTAAGGTGTCCTGGCCCCCACGTTTTTGAGTGTCCACAGGAGCAAACAGGGGGACCAGGCAGGAAATCATCCCTCCTGCAGCTCTTCCCACCAGTGGTGCAGCAGTGTGATTACCCCCATTTCATTCCTTTGAAAGCCTGCTGAGCTGCAGATATGTCCCTGCTCTCCTGGGGGTGTCTTAGGGATTGCTCAAATCCTGCTCTGACCTCCTGGGGTAGTTCAGGGGGTTGTTCCGGGGTTGGACAGGGCTTGGAGCAACCTGGGCTAGTGGAAGGTGTCCCTTGGCAGGGGGTGGAACAGGATGGGCTTAAAGGCCCCTTCCAACCCAATCCAGTCTGGGATACTGTGAACCCAGGGTATGCAGGAGCCTCCACAGTCCTGGGGGTGGCAGAGTGCTGTTCCCAGGGGCCTGGGGTTAAAGGATAAAACAGGTTGAGTGGTTTTTTGGGTGCCCTTTGGGGGGTGATGGACAGAAGCAGGGGGTCAGGCTCGATGATGCCATGGTTGGGGTCCTCCTTGGGTGAGCTGGGATGGCCATGGGAGCCTGTGGGTAGCATAGTGAGGAAAGGGCAGAGCTCCTGGGGCTCCTGTGCCAGGCAGGGCAGTGCCTGAGGACACCAAGGACACTTCATGGTGCCCAGCATTAGCTGGGCTCCACAGAGCTGACATTTTTGAGAGGGAGAATTAGAATTAGAATTAGAGAGAAATTAGAAATTGCATTGAATCCAGCCTGATGCTGGATTTTGAGAAGAAACATGCCCAGATGAGAGCTCTGCTGCCATGGGGGAGGGCTGCCACCCCTCTGCAAACCACCACACTCCCCACACTTGCTGGAGCAATTTGGTGTTGCTTCCATCTGTTTGAAGCTTTCCCTGTTTTCTCCAGTCCCCAAACAAGGGAAGCAATGGTGGGACATGGTGTTTCCTCTGCTCCCTTTCTTGGCTCATCCCGTGCTGAGTGAAGCCCTCAGGGGTAGAGCTCCATGTTGGATCCAACACAGCTCGTCACATTCATGCAAACCTTGATTTATTCTTCCTGATCTTTTCCAGTACTTGGGATTTCTGGAGGGAACTGGACTTTTATATCACTTATATCTTCCTTGTGGCCTATATCCAGGAGGAATGAGCTCCAGATGGAGTTTTTCCATGCATGGCTATTTTTGAGGTACTTTCTGTGGTTCCTCTGATGCTTAATAAGAGCTGAGTGAATCCCACAATTCAGCTAGAGAGGAACATTCCTTCCTTTAGATTTTCCTTCTAAAGCACAGCATCTCCAGGCCCTCCACCTCACTGGTGCAGTGAATGGACATCAGGATCCTCCCCTGCATCAGGAGTTGGGATGTGCAGGGAAGAGACTCCAGCAGAAAGTCCTTCTTGCATGAAACAAGGTTTAAAATGCCAGACAGGAGTAGGATGAGTCCTTCCTGCAGCACTGTGGCTCTGGCTGTGCTGGGTGTACTGGGTGTGCCAGGTGGGCTTTGGCTGGGGCTCACTTTGGGGGCTCACTTTGCAGCTGAAGGGTGTGGGATGAAGATGTGACCCTGCTCAGTATGGATTTAGACAGAGCAGACAGGGCTCCAGTGCCTGAGCCTTGCCCCCAGCCACCCTGTAATGTCACTGTCCTCAGATGTCCCCGCACTGCTGCTCCTGCCGGGTCCTGTTGCTGTCAGGGATGAGACGTCGGGAGCTGACACCGCCTTGGGCCCCCTGGGAACGGCACCGGGCTCATTCCAGCCTGGGCTGGGGGTGGATGGGGCTGTGTCTCCATCTCCAGCTCTGCCTGCTCCTTGCTGGGGTTCATCCCCCCCTTCCAAACCAGGGGGGACAGCCAAAGTGCCAAAGGAGCCTGGTTTGGCAAGGGAGAGCTGTGCTTGTGTGTGCTTGAGGGTGCTTGGGGGGAAGAGCAGGTTTCATCAGATTTAAATCAGATTTAACCCCACGGTCCTGACTTGGCCTTTATGGGTCTGAGCACCCACGTGTCCCAGCAGGGGTGGAGATGCTTGTGGTGAATCCTATGAGGTTTCCTTGCCAGACATTGCAGAGCTGTCCCAGTGCTAGGTCTGCTCATCCTCAAAGCCTGAGTGTCCAGAACTGAGAATCCCACTGATGTCCCACCACTGCAGCTGGGCAAAAGCTCTTTAGGAGCTATTTGTGCTATCAGCAAAGGGATTAAATACTTGCTGAAGTCCCTTGGTGCAGACAAGGAACAACAGAAGGGATGAAAACAGAGGGGAATCTTCCCCACCCCCCATCACCTGAGTTACTGAAGCCATCCAGTCACCTCTGCTGGGGTCATCCAGTGCCCCAGCCATGATGTCACCACTCTCCTGCAGCAGGAAGGACTGAAACCTTCTGTGTTTTCAGAGGCTGGAGGAAAGGGGAGCCCTACCTCAATTGTCTGCAGGTGGCACGGGGAGCACAAGGGGAAGTTGGGGCGCAGTGTCTCTGCTGTTGTCTCTGTTTGTGTGCTGGGGTTGGTGGTGGTGGATTGCTGAGCTTTGGAGATCTCCCGGGACCATTGGTGTTCCCTTGCAGGTTGTGGTGCCTGCAAAACCCCAAAGTGTGGTGCAGGGATGTGAGCCTGCTGTGGTCCAACCTGGAGCCAGCAGCACTGGACACATCCCTGCTCTGTCCACTGTGGCTTTCAACACCCTCTAACACTTCCCAAATTTCACTGAAAGTCCCATCCGCCTTTTTCCTGACTCCAAAGTCCCTCCCTGGGCTCTTCCTCAACCCCACTCATAATTTAGAGTCTGGTGAAGGATGGTTGGACAGGGCTTGGAGCATCCTGGTCTTGTGGAAGGTGTCCCTGCCCATGGCAGGGGGTGGAACTGGTTGAGCTTTTAAGGTCCCTTTCAGTGACCATTCCACCATTCCAAACCATTCCATGATTCTGTGGTGGCAGAACGCTGGAGACCTGCCAGGACAGGGAGTGGGGTTTTGCTCTGGGCCCTGGGGAGCTCACTGAGCCGCTTCCCCTTTCTGCCAGTCATGGAGTTGGTGGCCAAAAGTGACACTGGGAACTGGGCAGGTGTGCAGCTGATGTGTGGGACTGGTTATCACTGCTGGGGCTCCTGGCAGGGAGGGCCTTGTGAGGCTGTGGAAGAGGTTCCAGCGGGGTGGGTGGTGCAGGGGAAGCTCTGGATCTTGGGCAGAGCAGGCATGGGAGCTCCTCAGGTGCTCGTGGGCTCTGCCCTGGGGTTCCTGTCAAGCAGCAGCCTCCCCTGTGCCCTGGGCTGGGCTGGGTGTGGTGCCAGGGCCCTGCTGGGTGAACAGGAACCTCTGCAGCTTTGGCAGGGCTTGCATGCACCCGTGGCACAGATTTCCTCAGCCCCCTTGGAGCTGGTGACTCTTCCCTCCTCGCTGAATAAATTAGCAGCACAAGTGCTCACGGGGTGTGACTAAAGCAGGGCAGGCGCTGGTTTAGCAGCGAGGGGGAGGCCCCTGGCTCCAGCCCGACAGGCTCCCAGATGAGATAACTCCTCAGCAGAAGTGTCACGGGGGTGGGAGGGATGTACCTGTGGCAAAACCTCTATGAAATCATGGAAAATCACCAGCCATGCCTCTGTGTCTCAGCAAGGACTGAAGCTGTGCCCTGCTTGTGGGGAAACTGAGGCACAAAGCCTCACTTTCCCAAAGGTAAGGGGACTTTGCAGTGATGCCCCCTCTGTGACAAACACAGGATTTTCTCTCAATGGTTATGGATCGCTTCCTTGTGCCTTGTTCCCTGTCAGAGGAGTCTGCATCCACCTTGGGCTGGGAAGCAGTCTGATTGCTGGGATGGATCCCAGTGCTGCCTTCCCAGGGGAGTCACCCAGGGGCTGCTTCTGTAGGGATTGCATTTCCTTCTGCTGCTGCTCAAAGTAACCTTCCTTGAGAGAGAAATCAGGACTCTGAACACCTCAACATGAGGAACAGCTTCTTTCCATGGAGGAGGGCAAAGCACCAGCACAGCTGCCTGGGGAGGGTGTGGAGTCTCCCCTTGGAGACATTCCAAACTCTCCTGAGTGTGTCCCTGTGTCACCTGCTTGGCTTTGGCCCTGCCTTGGGAGGGGATTGGACTAGATGTTCTCCAGAGGTCCTTTCCAAGCCCAGCTATTCTGGGATTCCGTGACTTCAGCCTAACAGAGCCAAGGACAGGGGGTTTGGTTGCAAAGTTATGGAACAAAAGGATGGGTGAGCCATGTGTACACACAGCAGAGCAGCAACTGGAAAAGGAAATGGTTGTAACCAGAATTCTGGTTTTGTATGTGAGTTTGGTGGCTGCTGGAACCCCTCATTGTCCCTGTGGATGGATCTGAATACAGACCACATCCTGGAAGAGGGATGTGAGCTTGGTCTCATGGATCAGGTGCATCCATCTCCTCCCTTCCAGGGCACAGGGTGGTTTTCCAACCTCTCATGCACCAAAAGAATTGGGATTTCTTCAGGATTTCCACAGTCCTGTCTTTCAGTGATGCAGGTGGAGATGCAGGTGACTGGAGTGGGGTGTGATTATGGGATTTGGTTTGTGTTTTTGCTGGTTTGGGTGAACCCTCATGCCAACTGGGGCAGCTGTGAAATCCAGCTCGTGTTCCAGCAGCCACATTCCTGTGCTCCTCCAGAACGCTCCCTGTGCTTCCACATGGGCTCCTGGGATCCTCAGGGCTCCAGCAGCATCCTCAGACCTGTGGTGCTCTCTCCTCCCACTTGTGTCTTTGGCTGTTGCAAACCCAGGGATGGAGTCTCAAGGTGAGCCTGGGCTTCCTGAATCTCTTGGCCAGGCGTGGGGGTTCCTCTTGTCAGAGGGGTCATCGAGGCTGGAGCCCCTCCAAGGCCCATTTCTGTCTGTCACATCACCCCAAAGTGCAAGGGCAGGAGGTTGGTGTGGCTTTCCTCCAGCAGTTCTGCCCTTGGCACATTCCTCTTTGGAATTCCCTGAGATGCCACCTTTCTCTGGGGCTAGGGCAGGACATGTGGCCCACTTTGGAAACAGGGAAACTGAGTCAGGACCCCCGACACGACCCCCACAACACCTCCCAAGGTGACAGAGTCCTGTAGATTCCTCTGAGTGTCAGTGTGACCACGTCTGGCTGCCAGCCCTGGGGGGTTCAGCCCTCTCCTCTCCCCAGCACAGATTTTGGCTCCTCGTCTGACGAGGTTTTGCTGAGGAACAATTGTGTCTCTGCACAATGAGGAGCAGGTGGCTGTCTGAAAATACCCTCTGGAAGTGGTGTGTAATGCCTCCCCTCCCACTGGGAAGTATAAATACCAGTGCAATGCTAGCATTTACTGCTCCCTGCAAAGAAACTGGCAGATCTGGACATTCTTCCTTGTGGATTCTCCTCTGCTTTAGTAACTTGGAGTGAGCAAGGGTTGAGGTAGGAACTGCTTCATGGCTTTGGAGCAAGTCTTTGGGGCAGAAGTGTGTCGTTTAAGGTAAGATATGGGAGTGGCTGCCCTTTATTGCTTGCAGTGTCCCCTGTCCCCACCCTTTAGGGGTTCCCAGGGCTTCCCAGCACCTGAGACAGCTCCAAACCCCGGACACACTGTCCAAATGTCCTGTTCTGCCACTGCTGCATCTCCAACAGGTGGACATTGTCCCCTTGGGGGAAAAGGACACACTGCTGCAGGTGTGGGGACCCCAGGAGACCTCCCAGACCTGGATGAGAGAGGAGACAACGCTGCATCTTTTCTCAGGTCTCCCTGCATTCCCAGCTCCGATCTCGGCAAATCCATCTCACCTTTTGGAGTGGGAATACAATCCTCTGCTGCTAAAACCTGGCACCTTATTTGCAGCCAGAATGCCTCATTTCCCTTGTTATCCCTGGGTGTCCTGGCCATGCCCCTGGCACCAGGCAGGGACCATCTGTGAGTTCCCTGCCAGCGCTGGGGCTGCATTAGGGAATGTGGGAGCACTGGCACCATATGGGCCCCATGGAAAACTGCATCTTCCTTGTCCCCCTCAGGGGGCTGCAGGTCCCAAGACGCCACAGCGTATCCTGGGAATAAATGCAGGGACTTGGGAGAAAAGCTGGGATGAGGCTGTATCTGCTGATTGGTTTTCTTCATGGAAAGCAGATTTTTCCCCAGGAATTACCCAGGATGGAGAAGTCAGGATGCTCCCACTCATGGCAGGACTGCTCCAGTCCAGGCTGGTAAAACTAGGAAACCTTTGGAGTGTGTGGAAAGGAGTCAGTGCCTGGGCACAGGGATGGAGAGAGAGGGAAGCTTGGAGAGCGGCCCTCGGGGTCTGTGGGGCTGTCCAGAGGGATTCAATAGCTCCTGGCACATATGGAACTCAGCTGGTGTCTGCTTTGGATATTTTGGCATGAGCAGCACTGCTCCTGAGGTCTCAGGGCACCTGGGAGGGGAAATCCCAGCCCATGACCTACAGGAGCATGTGGCAAGGACTGCTCCAAGACTTGCTGCAGGTGAACATCCTACACCTGGATAAGCGATTTCTGCTGTCAAGCCAGGGCTCTTCAGCATCCCCTTTGTCTTGTATGCAGAACAGGCTCCCTTTTCCCAACTCTAATTACCACATCTCTCTCTGAGGGTAAGAGAAATGGGCTCTGTGGCTTGGTAGGGATGGTGAGGATGTTCCCACTCTGTTTCCCACTGGTCAGCGGGTCACTGCTGACCTTTCTGGGGTAGGCAAAGGAGGATTGGTGGTTCAACATGTCCTGGCTGCTTCCAAGTGGTGTCTGACCTCAGTGAGGTGGGCAGGACTTGTGCTGGGATGTGGCTGTGTCTGCAGGGGCAGTGTCTGGGATCAGCCTGCTAGGAGTGCCAGGATGTGACACTTGGAGCCTGTCCTGGGGTCACATTTAGTGCAGTATCATGCATTAAAAAAGTTCCTGAAGGGTAAAACTGGCAGCAAAAGGGCATCAGGCTCTGATCCCTCCTGGATGTGGCAGGGAGGGGTCAGTGTGGGTGCTGGACCCTGAGTTTGGACGGAGGGGAGGCTGTTCCTGTGCCTGGAGTGAGGGGTGCTGGGGTGGGCTCTGCCACCCCAACCCTGCACTTCCGAGGCTAAGGTGGGCAGCCTTAGAGGATTTCCCAGGAGCAGGAAAGATCATAGTGACATTTTTATGGGATGATCAGTCTCTGAGAGCTTGTTGCCTCCCAGGAGCGTGTGAAAGCCTCTCTGCCAGCTGCCTGCTGTGTGATGGTCCTGCTGACAGAGCCACCAAAGCTTTCTCTTCCTCTTGTCAGGATGGGAGTGGAGCTGTTCAGAGAGGAAACACGAGGCTGTCTCTGTCCTCTGTGTGTGGGTAAAGCTGTGGGTGCTTCTCCCCCTCCCTGGGAAGGAAAAGCCAGGCTGCTCTCTGGGACCCAGCATCCCATGGGCAGCCTGACTCACAGCTGAGCTGTGCTGAGCGAGGCAGCAGCTCCAGGGCAGAAACCCCTTCTGAGCTGCTCCACATCTGGTCACCATGGTGGGGAGGTGGCCTCTCTGAGCAGGCAGCGTGTGACCGTGCTGGTTTCCATCCCAAAAATGGGGGAAAGCGTGGTTTTGGGGTGGAGGGGGGAGGGATAGTAAAGCAAGCACGTTTTCCCTGGCAAGAGACCTGCTCCAGCAAGCCTGTGCCTGGCAGCCCCACAGGACTAAAAATACCCAGCAAGGGCTGGAGCTGTGCAGTGTCTGTTTGCTCAGCTCCCAGCTGTCTCCTCGCAGCCTCACGGTTCTACCCAATGATTATCCCAGCACTTAAGGCCCTCTAAAGCCAGGCAGGAGCGTTTAGGGAATTCTCCCAGAGACCTGTGAAAGGCTGAGATTGACAGGCACTAATTGGGAGTAAGCTCAGGCCCTTCTGACCCCCAGTAGCAAAGAGCTGCTCTGGCTGTGCCCTCGCTGCTGCTGCTGCAGTCCCAGCAGAGTGTGGGGGTGGCTGGGCTGTCACCCACACTGATGTCCCCAAGGTCCTTCAAAGTGACCGCTGGCATGTGTGGGTTTGCCTGGGAGCTTTGCTGGGTAGGGACAGACTCTGTGTGTGCTCCCTCCAGCCAGGCTTCACCTGGAAACAGGTGAGATTCTCTTGCTTTTGGAGAATGGAGAAAAGCCCAAGGTCTGAGATGGGACAGAAATGAGGGCAGTTGACCCTGGACAGGAGCTTCCTGCACATTTCTGCTCATGTGCACATCCCTGGCTCCATGGATGTTGCTGTGTCCCTGTCCCTGTGCCCACATCCCTGCACACTCTCCTCTGCCTGTTGCTTACTGGACTCAC
This sequence comes from Cyanistes caeruleus, assembly GCF_971803275.1. NCBI lineage: Eukaryota > Metazoa > Chordata > Aves > Passeriformes > Paridae > Cyanistes > Cyanistes caeruleus. The sequence goes on from NC_141724.1 coordinate 6,145,596, forward strand.
TTCCTGCTCCACAGGTGTTGAATACAGCAGAGATCAAGCCCAGCCTGGTCCTGGCTGCCTCAGGTGCCATCCCAAATTAACCCTTTGCAGCTGCTGGCTCTGGCTGTTGGCCTTTCCCATGGGCTGTTCATGGCGTTGCTGTGAAAGCTGCAGTGCTTGAGTGGTTGAATCACCCAGGAATGATCACTCACAAATCCATGGGGCAGGAGAGTTGCTGTGGCTGTTGGAGGAATGGATCCATGGTGGGGATGCTGTCCATGGATGTGGACAGTCCTGCTGCAGTGCAGGAAATTTTCCACTCTTGGCCTGTGCCGTGGTTCCAGCCAGGATGGGCACACGGGGCTGGACTGTGTCCAGAGCCACACTCAGAGGTGGCAGAGCATCCCCCTGGATCTCTGTGCCAGGGATTCTCACAGTGCAGCAGTGTCCTGGGAGGCACAGAGCGCCCCCAGAGCCTTGGGCTGGCTGTGCCCACCTGCCTGGGGGTCTCAGGCCGGCTCAGGGGGGCTTTGGCAGGTCTCTGTGGTGCTGGGAGGTCTCACCCTGCTCACAGGGCTGCTCCAGCTGCAGGGGGGTGTAGCAGCTCCTGCCTTACACCTCTGTGTGTGTCCTTGGTGGCCTGGGATGAGGGGGAAATGTGGCCTCCCTCAGTGGGGACACCCCCAAACCCTGGGCACAGAGGAGCTTTGGGTCACCAACGTTGCCTTGTCCAGGACAGTTTGCTTCACTGAGCATCCTCAGGGACAGGGCACAGAGGCTTTTGGGGACCAAAAGCAGAATGGGATGAGTCCATCCTGGAGCAGCATCAGTGCTGGGTAAGATCCCTGTGGTTCTGTGATCACTCTTCCTAGGCTGAGGGACCGGCTGTGCTCATCTCGCCATCTCCCTGCACCAGGAATAACAGGATGTGACTGTGGGCAGGAGCAGGTTTGCAGTGAAATAAACCCCCCCCCACCCTCAAACCACCCGTGCACAAGCTCAGCCATGGGGGAAGCAGAAAGAAAAGCAGCTCTTGGCTGTAAATCTGTGTCTCCTCCTGCACTGTGTGGGTCCAGCCCCATGGGTGACCTCCATGGGGAAGGACATGTGGGAATCTGCCACTGCCCTGCTGGAGTCTCCTCATGGTAAGGGTGTCTCTCCTTTGCAGCTGGGATAAATTTCCATCCCATCATTGCTCCAGTCAGGTTTATGTCTTGGTCATTCTCTGCAGCATTTCTCTTCCCTAAGGGCTTGCAGTGCTCTTCCCTCTGTGCCTTGATTAATATCTCTTAATTCATCTGCTAATTTCTTCCAATTCTCTAACAGCAGCTGGCTGGGCCATGCCCACATGGCTCATTTTGCCATTCAAGTCGTGCTCCAGAACTGCTGGACTTTCCCCAGCCTGGATGTTCTTTCTCCATGCTCATCTCTCAAGCAGAGGCACAGAAGAGGAGGGGGCATTTAGACCTCATTTAGGCTTTGCACCCAAATTAACAGGCCTTAGCCCTGGGGTATTGGTTTCTGCTCTTCTTGGCCCAGAATCTCCCTGGAGTCTGGGACATCTTACCCCTAGGGAAGCTGGCAGGGAGCCACATGCCTGTGAGTACCCCTGGGATGCTCATTAGGGGCACAAGAACTGGAAAGCATTTTCCGTGCTTCATTACAGGGATGAGGCTCAGGTCCAACTCGCCCCGAGGGGTGCAGGGGCTGGAATGGTCCCTCACTCCGTGCCTTGTCCTCCACCAGTCTTGTTTTGGTGGGATGCTGCAGGGATGGGATGTCCTCAGTGCAGTTATCCCATGGATCCACAGTTATCCTGGTCAAACACATCCCAACAGCCAGGATGGAGCGTGAACAGCCCTCAAAGCTTCAGCACACTGTTACTTGTCCACAACAGGTTTTATCCCTCTTGAGGATCCAATCTGTGAAGGGAGGGGAGGGCACCACCTGTGGGACAGCCCTGTCCTATGTCCCTGTGTGCTGGAGCTGGCTCTCAGCATCACGAGAGGGGCTGCTGCTTTTGCCACAGCTTCTCTATTTTTAGAGAGTTTTTTGTGTCAAACTTCCCTTCAGCTGATGAGCCAATGTCATCCAAAGAGCAGAGTTCTGATTCCCCTGCCCTGGCAGTGTCTGGTGTGACAAAGGCACCTCTTCACAAGTGTCACCTTTCATCAGGGCAGGTCCCTGCTGTGTCACTGAGCTGTTGGACACACGAGCTTTCATCCCAGCCCAAAGGGCCAGAACAGGCTGCTCTGCCCAGGCCTGTGTGTAGGTCCTTTTTATCCATTTTGTGGGGGTGGGGAGTTTGAAAGGGAAGTGACAAAATCTCAGCTGGTTTGGGCTGGAAGGGACCTTAAAGCTCATCCAGTCCCACCCCCTGTCATGGGCAGGGACACCTTCCACTAGCCCAGGTTGCTCCAAACCCTGTCCAGCCTGGCCATGGACACTTCCAGGGATGGGGCAGCCACAGCCTCAGAATATTCAGAATATTCAGACCTGTCCTTGAACATTTCATCTGGAAAGTTGAACTGGGATGGTGCCTGCCCTGGAAGCAGCACTAGACCAGCACTCCTCACCCTGGGCCTGCCACGTTGTTTTTTGCTGCTCAGCTCAGGACAAACCTGCCCATGGTTTGTCCCCTGGCACAGATGGTGCCTGGGGTGGCAGTGTCACACTTGTCCTTGCTGCTGGGGATCCTCAGCTGGCTGCAGAGGGCTGAAGTTCCCCCTCAGGACTGTGAATCCCCACCTGAAACCTTGTCTGGGATGGTTTGGGGCTGCAGAAGGGAAGGAGGGGCTGTGGGCTCCAGCATCACCCTGGGCTGGGTCCTCAGGTCCAGCCATGCTTTAATCCAGCCTATATTGCCCAAATGTCAGCTCTCCCTGTCCCCTCAGCCTCTCACCCCTGGTGCTTGTGCTTGGGCAGGAATTTGGGAATACAGCTGCTTCCATTCCCCTGGGAGAGGTTTGACCAAGGGAGGAGGTGCTGGAGTTCAGTTGTCACTGAACAGCTGGGCCCAGCACATCTGTCTAGAAGACAGGGGAACATGAATCCAATCATTCAATCAATCAATCAATCATTCTGTTGCTGTGACTTCCTGCCAGGTTTGGGTCAAACTCAGCTTTGGAGCCTGATTTTCTGCAGATTCCCTGAGGCTGGGGAACACTGGGGCCACAGGGGCCCTGGAGGGTTGCAGGATTTTGGGTGCCAGGGTTGCTGTTTCCTGCAGCCTGGTGCCATCCTGGATTCGCATCAGGTTGGTCCCTGAGTGCAGGAGGAAAAAGCCAGCACAGCCCATTCAGGTGGGTGCTGAGCCCACCTGGTGCAGCTCTCAAGGGTTTGATGGGGGGCAGAGGGGGCTGGACAGGTCTCTGGGCATTTTGGAGGCAGCAGGAGGGATCTGATCTCTGTCCCCTCTGCCACAGGTCATTGCCGGCTGTTTGAAGAGCTGTGATGCCTGACGGAGACACGCTTCCACATCAGCAGTGACACCTCATCCAGCTTTAGGGACAACAGCCCGTCCTCGGCAGAGCCCCCCTCAGCATGCCCAGGCTGCCAAAACATTCCCTGGACCCTCCCTGTGCTGCTTTTGGCTTGGGCTCTCCACTGGGACAAATCCTCAAGGGTCATTTTGTCACTCCCTGAACAGCCCGTGGGTCACAGATGCTGCAGCCCCTTGGAAAGGCATCAGGGAGGTGACACACAGGACCCTGGAGAAGTGACAACAGGAGCCAGGAGAGGTGACACACAGGAGCCAGGAGAGGTGACAACAGGACCCAGGAGAGGTGACAGCAGGACCCAGGAGAGGTGACACACAGGAGCCAGGAGAGGTGACACACGGGACCCTGGAGAGGTGACAGCAGGACCTAGAAGAGGTGACACACAGGAGCCAGGAGAGGTGACACACAGGACCTAGAAGAGGTGACACACAGGACCTAGAAGAGGTGACACACAGGACCCAGGAGAGGTGACAGCAGGAGCCAGGAGAGGTAACACACAGGACCTAGAAGAGGTGACACACAGGACCCGGGAGAGGTGACAGCAGGACCCGGGAGAGGTGGCAGCAGGAGCTGGCAGTGAGGAGCAGCGAGCAGGGCCCTGGTGACAGTGAGGACCCTGTTGGTGCCCAGGACATCCCCGCACCTGCTGGAGCGATGCCAGCTGCTGCTTAGCACCCCAGGAAGGGATGGGGAGTCCCCCCCCTTGAGCACCCCGCTGTCCCCTCCCGTGCTGGCTCCCCTGGCCCCGGGAGCCCGCAGTGATGTGACCTGTGCTCGGCACAGCCCCAGCCCTGTTGGGAGCCTCCCCCAGGCAGCCCAGCCATGATGTGCGAGGTGATGCCCACCATCAGCGAGGGGGACCCGCTGGGGCCCCCCCAGGGCTCGGAAGCGGACGCTGACTTCGAGCAGCTGATGGTGAACATGCTGGATGAGAGGGACAAGCTGCTGGACACGCTGCGGGAGACGCGCGAGACGCTCGCCGTCACCCAGAGCCGGCTGCAGGAGACGCTCCGGGAGCGGGACCAGCTCCAGAGGCAGCTGAACTCGGCACTGCCGCAGGTGAGGAGCTGCCCCTGGCAAAGGCAGAGCCTGCCTCGAGGCACTCCAGGGGGATTGGATGTGGGGTTTGGCCCGTGCCTCTGGGAGGGTTGGCTTGGTGTGACACTGCTGACACTGCTGCCAGTCCTGAACCTCATGTGAGCGGTAAATCCTGGAGGTTCTGCCACTTGGACATCTCTGCTTCTCCTCTGTACCCTCGCTGGTCTGTGAGGAGGGGTAGGACTGCAATCCTCCCTGTCCACAGGGGAATGGATTTGGAGAAGGGGCAGAACCTCCCCAAGGACACCCCAGGGTGAGAGCAAGGCAGAGCCTTCGCTTCCCGTGGGGACAGTCAGTCCGCTGGGGGACAGCACCTGAGGAGCAGATAGCTCAGTTTGGGCAGCAGATGTGGCTTTCTACCACCAATCAAATTCTTGGGATGTCAGGAAGTGCCGAACCCACATTGGCACTTCAGGTGGGGACATGAACCATGAACCATTCATCACTGTCCTTCCCCACTGTGCAGAGCAGCCCCACTGCTGCCCCTCCCCTCGCCAGGTCTCCTTTCCACCAGCTCCCTTCCCCAGGGGGGTGATGGGACTTCTCTGTCTCAATCTTGGTCCTGAGAGGGGACACTGGAGGCAGAGCTGCTGCAGGGTGGGGACTGGGACATCTCAGGGAGCAGAGGGGCACAGGACAGCAAGGTCTGTGCTCAGTGGGCAGCCCAGAGCTTGGGGAACCAGGGCTTGCCTTGAGGCTTCTGCTGGTGCTTTGCTCCTGGTTACTCCACCTGCAGGAGCCTCTCTAGGTACTGCAGAGGCCTGGATTTGATTTCCACAAAGATGTTGAGGCTAGAAGAGGGTGAGGTGGATGAGCCCAGTGTCACAGGGCTGTGCAGGATGAGTCTGAGCTGCCACCATCCCTGTGGGGTCTCGTGGGACAGCACAGTGCTCAGACTTGGGGGAACAGGGATTCTGGGGGTTGTTGCTTTGCTCCATTGTGGGTATGGTGTGAGAGGAGCCCAACAGCCAAGGGAGGCAGGAGGCTTTGAGTGTTTGCATCTGCAAACTCTGCAGTGCTGAGACCCGAGATCCTCCTTGCCTGGGCATTGGGGTTTGGAGCACCTTGGAGAGATGGGAAATGGTGGCAGGAGCTAGGACAGAGCTTGGGCTGTTGGCTGGCCAGCTCTCTGCATCCCTGCCTTGTCTGTATGGAGGAAAGAGCTCGGGAACAGCTGCTCTGTACAGAGATGGGTACAGAGTGCTGCTTCTGCCCAAGGTGCTGAGAGCAAAACCCCCAGCAGTGCTCCCCAGGAGCTCCTGGGCTCCCTGCAGGTGAGTTTCTACCTTCCTGAGACATCTGCTGAGACGTTCCTGGGTGTTGGGTGCAGCCAGTCTCAGCACCACCTCCCTGTGCGGGGGGCTCGGTCCCTGTGCTCCCCGCTCTGGAAAGAGCAAGCCAGGTCACCCCGGGGCTCTGCCCGCCCCACCACAGCCTCCCGGATTAAGGGATGCGCGGATTTAGCTCCGCTCCCGCTCCAGCAGCGGCCCCGGGAGCCTCGGGGTGTGCTCGGAGCAATCTGGGTCAGCACAGGCAGTGCCTGCGAGCCGCTGGGTGCCTGCCTGGGGCTGCCCCCGGCCCCTGCAGCCCCGGGATGTGACTGGGCTGGTCCCATGGGGAATTCCCTGCCGCCTCCTGTGGGCCCTGCCTGGGTGTCGGGTGTCCCCCGGTGTCCCCCGTGCTCACTCCTGGACATGAGGGCTCAGCATGAACACGGGAAGCGAACCCAAAGGCGCTCACCTGCCCAATGGGATTAATCCCAGCATGTGCATGTACCAGGTAAGTGGCATTGGGACCGTGGGTGTCTCCCCGGGGCGCCGTGTGGGGACATCCCATAGGTTTGTCCCATTCTCTTCCTCCTTCTCTGTCCTCTCTTTAGCCCAGGAGCTTCCTGTGGTGTCTCAGACCCCATTGGGAATAGGATGCAAGCTGGATTTCTGGGAGAAACCCTTCTTTGAGGGCAGGCTTGGGCAGCCAGGCTCATCAGTAGTGTCCCCTGGGTGCAGCCAGGCTGGAGTATCCACTGCCTGCTGAGGCTGGGACGGATGGCAGCTGGGGATGTGGCACTCTGCACCCTCTCAGGGCACAGAGGCTGCTGGATGCTGCTGTGTTGGCATGGGATCCAAAGGGACAGGCTGGGAATGTGCATCTGCTGCAGCTCCAGGTGTGGGGAAGGCAGAGGATGAGCCTGCCCAGGGCAAACCCCTTGGCAGGGATGCTCCAGGGATGCTCCTGCCTGTAGCTCTCATTCCCCCTTGCCTGTGCTGCATGGCTGAGCCATCCCCACCCCCAATCCATGGAGGCATCCCTCAGTCCCCAAAAGACAGAACTCCAGGGTGATTTCCTGGGGAGACTAAGCTGCCTTAATGCTCCTTACGTGATTTATTTATTCATGTGGGAGTGCTGAATGCGACTTAATCAGGCTGAGAGCTCCAGCTCCCCTGTTCTGCAGGGAATTTGTGGCCGAGGTCTCAGCTCTCAGTGGGTTCTGGGTGCTCTCAGCAGTCCTTCAAGGCCCTGGCTTTGTTCCCAGCTCCCTGCTGCCCAGCTCTTCAGCTCAGTTTCTCCTGGGGGCAGGTGCCACCCAGGGATGTGACACTCGGGGCTCCCAGTGCAGGGTCCTCTGTGGGACAGAGCTCCTCCCTGTCCTGCCTTGGCTCAGGGCTTTGGCAGGAGTCTCTGTCCCCACCTGTGTCAGGGGGATTTCACGGAGCTGGGGGCTGCAGATTGTCAATGGCCACAGAAACCTCCCATGGTTCCTCCTTCCATGAAGCTGTGCTGCATCTTTGCTGCCTCTTGGGCTGCCTGGAGAGCTGAGATCTGACCTTTTTGGGGTGAGCAGACCCCTTAAGACTCCCCAAACTCCTCGAAGGTCCCCCAGGAGCTGGGGTCGGTCCTGAGATCAAACAATCCCATTTAACTTCAAAGCATACCTTGAGTTAACTTGCAAAGACCAGCAGGTAAACAGGAACCTCGGGAGCCCCCACTGGGTAAGACCCTTAAAGCATCTCTGGATTTTGGGAAGGATGGAGGGATCTGGCAGCTGTGTGGAACCCTTGGAGCTGGTTGTGCTCCTACAAGACTAGGATGCTGAGAAGTTGGATTCCTGCTTGCCTGGCTGCACAGTGCTCCTCCCTGAGCAATCCCAGGTGGAAATACACACCCTTAGGAAGGGAGGACACCGATTCCCTGGGGATTCACACAGTGCCCAGGTGTTGTATCCAGGAGGTCTGGGAGACGCCTGTGCCCAGCGCTGGGGGTGGGTGATGGTCCAAATCCTGGGTTTACCCAGCAGGATTTAATCTGTGTAATCCCATGCTACAACTGTTGGGGTTGTGCTTATCCCCTTGGCTCTGGACTGGGGCTGTCTCTCCATGCTGCTCCACTCCTGGGATCCACAGACTGGGCTGCCACACCGGCAGACGATGGATGGGACTCTCATGCTGAGTCAGCAGCAGTGATTTCCTGGCATGGGCATCCTTCCCACACATCCCCTGCTGCTCCTGTCAGGAGCAATCACTCCAATTAGGGACTTTAAAGTGCTGTTAATCCTGCAGCTGGAGCTGGTTTGTCCCCAGGCTTGGGTGCATTGGAGCAGCAGCCACGCTCCTGACGCAAACAGAGAATTTTGCTGGCTGTGGTGTGATCCCTCTGCATCCCTGTGTGTGCTGTGGACAGCACTGGGAGAGACACAAAGGAGCCCTGGGCTGAGGACTTTGGCATTCCAGCTTTTCCATGCTGCAGGCTTTGGAGCCTTCTCCCCCTGAGCTTCCTAAACCTCTCCGTGCTTTTCCAGCCATCTCCACGCTGCTGCTTCCTGGCCTCCCTCCAGCTCTTCCCTGTTCCTTTTCCCCCTGATGCAGCCTAGGAGGAAAACCCCAAACCCCAACATGCATGGTGCAGTCTGAAGATCTGAGTCCCAGTCCACAGCATCCCACACTTCAATACCTTGTGTGGTGCTCCAGGTCTCCCTCCCTGCTCCAAAAGTGAAAACAGCATCTCTCATCCTGCTCCATCTCTCCATCCTGCTCCATCTCTCCATCCCTCCATCCTGCTCCATCTCTCCATTCCTCCATCCTGCTCCATCCCTCCATCCTGCTCCATCTCTCCATCCTCCTCCATCCTGCTCCATCCTGCTCCATCTCTCCATCCCTCTCCATCTCTCCATTCCTCCATCCTGCTCCATCTCTCCATCCCTCCATCTCTCCATCCTGCTCCATCTCTCTATCCTGCTCCCAGACCCCAGGACTTGGGCCCAAGTGCAGTCAGTCACACAGTGGAGGTTTGGTTTTAATCCAGACTGGCCCCTTCCTGAACTGCTGGGCTTCCTGCAGGGCTCCCAGGGACTCCCAGTCTGTGTCTCCTTGTCCACCCCTGGAGATCAGGCACCTCTCCTTCACTTTCTAATCTGTTTATAGGCATCCCTGCTTAGTCTCAGAGCTTATCAGAGCTGGGCAGGCACCTCTGCCTCGCCTGGGAGACTCCTGGCCACGGTCAGGGCAGAGGAAAATCATCTGGATGCTCTGTCTGGACTTTGCTGGCATGGAGGGCCATGGCACACCTGTGAATGGGTGACACTCCACAGGGTGACACTGCAGCCCTGAGCTGAGGACAGCTTGCCATCATCCCCAGCTTGCCTGGTGCCCACCAGTGACCCAGAGCAAGGTGGCAGCTTTGGCATCTGGCACAGCCAGGGCTGACAGAGGTAGATACAAGTGGCTGCTGGAGTGATTTATTGCTATTTTTTATTCCCAAGGCATCATTCTCAGGCTCTGTGTACTCAGCTGACCTCACTGCTGGCCCGGCTCGCTGCAGGGCTGTTGCTATTTTTGATGTAAATGTTCATTTTTGCAGCCTTTCCCCGAGGGGTGGCAGTTACTGAGGGCTCTTTGATTTGCCATGGGGTGCTCGGGGCCTGGCACAGGATGTGGGACACAGAGCACAGGATGCATTCCTGTGGGGATGGAGGCTCAGAGGAGCAGCCCTAGGGAAGGGGCTCTGTGCTGTGCCCACCCCTGGCTGTGACCTGCTGACCGTGTGTGCAGTGGGCTGGCTGCAGCAGGGGCTGTCTCTCTCTCCAGAGGATTTGCTCCCTTTTAATCCCCTCTTTCAGGATGAAATCCTGATTGCAGGAGCATCTGCACAGCCTGGCCCCCAGAGCGAGGGAGCGCAGGGAGAGGAGGCTGAGTGCTGGTGGTCCCTGTCCCCAGCACTGGCCATCGCTGTCACCCTGCTGCCTTCAGTGCCTTGTCCCACCCATCCAGCACTGTTTCCTGCAGGGGAGGCACATCTATGCCCACAGCCAGTGTCCCCTGCCAGCCAGGGCACAGCAAGAAGTCTCCACCTTTGCAGGAGCAGAGGCTTTGGATCCTCACGGTCTTGCCCAGGTGCTGGAGAAGCCCAGAGCTGATGCATCCTCCACGTTTCCAGCTCGGGCTGTTGGAAGACATTCCCGGGGCCATCCTGGCTCCCAGGCTGCTTTTCCTGGTCTCCTGGAGCCCTGCTGCTTGTCTCATGGTGTGCTGAGGGACTGGGGAGTGACAGATCCCTAAATCTGAGGCGATGCACCGGCACCTCTCTGGCTCATCTCCCTGCTGCTTTCTGCTCTCCGGCATTCCCAGCCCGGCTCTAATCCGCAGGGATGTTTGGGAGCTGCTGGCAGCGCTTGCATAACCCACGGAATGTGCACGTGTGCCTGGGGCCCATCCTCATCCTCATCCTGGTCCTGATCCCGGTCCTCATCCTGATCTCGATCCTGATCCTGATCCCAGTCCTGGTCCTGATCCTGATCCCAGTCCTGATCCCGATCCTGGTCCTGATCCCGGTCCTGGTCCTGATCCTGATCCCTGTCCCGGTCCTGATCCTGATCCCGGTCCTGATCCCTGTCCCGATCCTGATCCTGATCCCAGTCCTGATCCCTGTCCTGATCCTGATCCCGGTCCCGATCCCAGTCCCGATCCCCATGCCACCGGCATCCCAGCACCAAGGAGTGCACAGCGGGCTCCCGGTGGAGCTGGGTCTGCCGAGGGCTCCCCGTGCCCTGGGGGCTGTGGGATGGTCCCAGAGCAAGTGTGGGATGGGGTGTGGCAGAGCTCGGTGATGAGGTTTGGGGTGCTGTAACAGATTTGGGGAGAACTGGTGGGAGAAGGGTGATCCCAGGGTTGGAGAGCTTCCTGAGGAAGAGATGGGGCCAGGGGTGATCCCAGATTGGAGGGGTCCCTAAGAAGGGAGAGGAAGAGGGAAAACTGCAGGGCTGGAGTGGTCCCTGGGGAATGGATGGCGCAGAAGGGGTCCGGGAAAGAACCGGGGCCCTGGGGCGATGCTGGAGCAGGGATGTCAGAGTTGGAGCAGGGGCCTGAGGCAGGAAAGCAGCTCTTTATGGGGACAGTGACCCTTTCCCCTCACTGTGACCTGCTCAGGTCCTGTCCCACTGTGGGGTCTCAACTGCATCAGTGCCACCACCATCCCCAGCAATCCCAGGCTACAAACCCCACCACTGGGACACGTTTGGGGTGGGGAAGGAGACGGAAAACCTGGAGCAAACAGATGAAAAAGCTCTGGATTTCCTAGAGCTTCAGCTGTTATAGGAGGTTCCACTTGGAGCGGAGCAGAGCATTTGGTTCAGCCTAAGCCTCAATGCTTTGCTTCGGTTTGAAGGGGTTTTATTTGCTAAACCTGAAAATTAAAGTGAAAAAGAATTTCATGCTGTAAAACAGCTCTCAGCCCCCTCTTGAAATTTGGTTTGTTAATGCTCTGTCAAATCCTTCTCAGCTTCTTCTGAAATCCTTTGCCTTTTAAAATTCTTCCCAACACCACCGAACCTGGTGTGAATTCATGGCGCATTCCCACATTTGCATTTCTCACCCTAAAAAATCCCAGCTGCAAAATCTCGCTTGTGCCTGGCACCACTGAAGAGCAGCTGGGAGCAATGGGCCGTGCTCCTGGGCTCCCCCAGGTGCCTGGGTTTCATTTTTTGGGGGAAAGGGAACCCTTTTGCATCCAAGGGACTTCAAGGCAAGTTTCCCTTCCCCTCTGACACAGCCACAGCTGTGATTGTGGTTTTCATCCTGTCTCAAGGGATGTGTTGGGTGTGCAGCATTCCTTCGGCATTGCTCTGGGCATGGCTCTTCCTTCCTGTCACAGCCCTGGAGGGAGCGGTGGCAGCAGCAGGAGCTGGTGGCACCTGGCATGTCTCCTGCTGTGTCCTGTCCCTCTGGACTGAGGCAGCACCCTCTCACCCTCTTGCTTTTGGAAGGAAGTTTTGGATGATTCCAGGTCCTGAGGACATGGTTGATGGGCAGGGGATTTATCCTGTCCAGCTGTGGCTTTGTGGTGAGTTTTAGCTGATGGGATGCTCCAAGGTGGGAGCTGCATCCAGGGCACGGTGGGAATGGGAACATGCTGGTGGTCTTGACTGGGATGCTTTAAGTGCCACTGACCTCCTCTGCAGCCGTGGAGCAGTTCCTTGTGTCACTGGGCATCAAACCAAGTGGGATAAATCTTGAGCTGCTGTGTTCTCCAAAGCTGTGCCCAAAGCATGAGGGAAGCCAGGAATAAATCCCCTCCTGGGCTGGCTGTGCCTCTCCACGTTCCCCGTGGTGTTACCCTGGCTGGGTTTGGATGGGAAGTGCTGCTCTGGAGGTCCAGCAGCAGGGCTGGAATGCTGACTCCATCCCATCCGCAGGAGTTTGCGACGCTGACGCGGGAGCTCAGCACCTGCCGGGAGCAGCTCCTGGAGAGGGAGGAGGAGATCTCGGAGCTGAAAGCCGAGCGCAACAACACCCGGGTGAGCCTGGGGACGCTGCTGGCAGGCCCTCAGTCCTGGCACTGTGGGACACCAGGGGCTGCTGGGCCCATCCTGGAAGTGACAGCCCCTCTCTTGTCCCGCTGCAGCTCCTGCTGGAGCACCTGGAGTGCCTGGTGTCACGGCACGAGCGCTCCCTCAGGATGACTGTGGTCAAGCGCCAGGCCCAGTCGCCATCTGGGGTGTCCAGTGAGGTCGAGGTGCTCAAGGCACTCAAGTCACTCTTTGAGCATCACAAGGCACTGGATGAAAAGGTAGGAAAGCTGCTTGGACCTCTCCTGCTCAGAGCTCCTTCTCCTAACCCTCTGCTCCCTCCCTGCTACTTTGTGCTGTTAAGGTGACGTGGGGGCCCTCATCAAGAAAGTCTGGGATATCCCAAAGCAGCATTGAGGTGCTGCTGGGGCTGCCCAGGGGATCCTCTGGGTTTGAGGCTGTTGGGGCCACGGAATTCCCCCAGGTCACTCTCAGGGTGGTGGCATTTGACACCCTGGGTCAGTCTTCACTGTTCCTCCTCCTTCATTTATGTCAAGCATCTCCTTCCTCTGCTGGGACACCTCTCGGGGCTATTCTGGCCATAGATCTCCAAGAACTGCCCCAGGCTATTGTCTCCAACACAATTTCACATCACCACCACCCCCCCACCATGGGCTGGATGATCCTGAATCTGTGAATCCACCTGAGCCTGCTGTCAGCCCAGCAGACAGGCCTGGGAGCATGCCTAGATCCTGGGCACCATCATCCTGAATAAATAAATGAATCAAACAGCCTTTGCCGTTGTTTCACTCCCCTGCAGGTGAGGGAACGCCTGCGGGCAGCCTTGGAGCGAGTGGCCACCTTGGAGGAGCAGCTCGTGGATGCCCATCGGCAGGTAAGGGGTACCTGGGCACCTGCTGGGCTGGGAATGCCCCAGTCACCTTTGGAGTTCATGGGGTATTTGCATTCCATCAGGTTTGATGTAAGGCTTTTGTTCTAAAATCGCTGTTTACTTGAATGTTTGTATTTAAGGAAACCTTGTAAAGATTCTGAAAACCATTTGTCTCACAGATGATACTTACCTGTTGTTTTCTGTTTGGAATTCATGTCACTGACAAAAACAGTCTGAATCTGAACTATTCCAGGGGGCTGAGGGTGACTGGGGATTTTCCCTAATTTCACAGAAACCCAAACCACACTGCTTCAAGCACCTCATCTTGCACCCTCATCCTCTTCCCTGCTGGGACTTCACTGTCCCCAGCCTCCAGCCATGGCCATCTCAGAATCCCAGACTCATTTGGGTGGGAAGGGACCTCAAAGCTCATCTCATTGCACCCCCTGCCATGGGAGGTACACCTTGCACTATCCCAGGTTGCCCCAAGCTCTGTCCAGCCTGGCCTTGGACACTTTTCAGGGATAAAGTGTTCCTCGAGAGACATGGCCTCTGTTTTCCTTCCTGGAGTTTGTGCCCAGCCACTGCTCCAAAAAGGAAAGAGCCATTCCTACAGCCTCTGCTGGTCAAATTTTGCTCCTCTTTCCACTTCAGGATAAGCCTCGTGGTATTTCCAAGGCTCCCAGGCCCCTCTCCTTGCAGAGACTATTCTCCATCCTCCCCTATCATAGCAGGACATGGTGCCAGTGTTCATCCCCTGCTCCTGCTGGGCTGGGTTCAGGATCTGTCTGCCTGTAAACCAGTGAGATGAGCTGGGAGGGAGACCTGGAATCCAGGACTCACCAGGAAAACCTCCCTCAGTGCTGAGCCTTCCCAGCACCTCTGACTTCCTATCAGAATTGTGGAATCATTAAGGCTGGAAAAGCCTCCAGCCTTTGACCAAACTCCCCCATGCTCACTGAACAATATTGTGAAGTTCCACTTGTTTTTTGAACGCTTCTAGAGATGGTGACTCCATCTCTGCCCTGTGTAGTTGTGCCAGAGCCTGACCACCCTTTCAGGGAAAGATTTTTTCCTGATGTCCAACCTGACCCTCCCCTGGCATAGCTTGATGCTGTTTCCTCTTGTCCTGTCCCTGTTCCCTGGGAGCAGAGCCCGACCTCTCCTGGCAGGGAGTTGTGCAGAGCCAGGAGGTTCCCCTGAGCCTCCTTTTCTCCAGGCTGAGCCCCCACAGCTCCCTCAGCTGCTCCTGGTGCTCCAGCCCCGTCCCCAGCTCCGTTCCCTTCCCTGGAAGGAAAGGCTCCAGCTCCTCCATGTCCTTCCCACACCGAGGGGCCCAGAGCTGTCCCCAGGATTGGAGGTGTGACCCCAGCAGTGCCGACTCAGGGCTGCTCCTCCCCCGCTCCCCCCAGCCACAGGCAGGACTCTGCAGCCCTGGCTGCAGGACTGGCCTCACCTGCTGCTGTCCCCACTGCTGTCCCTGTTCCTGTGCAGGTGGCAGCTCTGCAGCAGGGCTCTGCCCGGGAGCCTGCGGCGGGCGAGCGCGAGGAGAGGGAGCCCAAGGAGCCGGCCCCGAAGCTTCCCTGGAAGGTAGGAGCCCTGGGAACCCCTGCTCTGACCACCTTCAGTGGGGCTGTCTTTTCTCCCACCTCCCTGTTGCTAACTCCGGGGTGCTCTCCCCTGGTTCCAGCCCCATGGGAAATGCCTCTCCTGGTGGATACAGGCCATTTCTGAGGGGGGGGATTTGTGCTGGGGTGCTCCAAGGGGTTCTGCTTCCCAGAGATCACAGAATGCTTTGTATGGGAAGAGACCTTAAAGGCCATCTTCTTCCAACCCCCACCACAGGCAGGGACACCTTCCACCAGATGCTCTGGGAAGCCCACACCCATCCCTGTTCCATCACTGCTGTAAGAAGCCCTATCCCTGTCGTGTGGAGGCTGCTGCTGGAGGTCCCAGAGACCCCTGTCTCCACTTCCACCTTCTCACCAAGTCCCTGCAGGGCCACATTCCCACTCTGAGTGGCTGCAGGCAATGCCACAGCCTGGGAGCTTTGGAGCATCCTGATATCCACCTCCCCCTCTGGTGCCTTGCAGCGTCTCTCCAATGGCTCTGTCCACTCAGATGATGAGGCTGGGCGGGTGGTGGAGCTGCAGGAGCTCCTGGAGAAGCAGAATTTTGAAGTGGTCCAGGCCAAGGAGCGAATCTCTGCCTTGGCTGCCAGCGTGGCTGAGCTGGAGGAAGATCTGGGCACCGCCAGGAAGGATCTGATCAAATCTGAGGAGATGAGCAGCAAGTACCAGAGAGACCTCCGAGAGGTAAGTCCCTGTCCCCCTGCACGGCCCAGCCTGGGGCAAAGGCCTCACATCTGCTTCCACTGGACTGGGAAGGGATTGGAACTCCTGTTGTGTGCAGGGGGTTCTCCAAGAGAGGCCACTACCTCGGGAAATCGTCCCCAAGTCCACCAGCAGGGTTTCCCTGAGGTTACAGACAGGCTCTCTGGTGTGCTGCACACCTGGTGCACTGTGTCCTCTCTAGAAGGTTTTCCTGTGATTGTTTGACTGTCCCTTTATCACTGTCTCATTCTGCTGTCCCTCATCCCCGTGTCAAGGGGGGGTTTTCACACCCCTTGGTCTTGGGGTGTCCCAGGCTTGAAGGAGCTGGCTAACCCTGCTGTTCCCAAAATGCTGTCACAAAGCAGGATAGGACAGCCCCATTGCTTCCCCAGGCCCTGGCACAGAAGGAGGACATGGAGGAGAGGATCACCACGCTGGAAAAACGGTACCTGGCAGCCCAGAGAGAGGCCACCTCCATCCACGACCTCAATGACAAACTGGAGAACGAGCTGGCCAACAAGGAGTCCCTGCACCGCCAGGTACCGAAACCGGCCCCAAAGGGGGCAGAAGGGGGTGCTGGGGTGGGACACGCAGCAGTCACTCACCCTGCTGTCCCACAGTGCGAGGAGAAGGCACGGCACCTGCAGGAGCTGCTGGAGCTGGCGGAGCAGAAGCTGCAGCAGACCATGAGGAAGGCAGAGACGCTACCCGAGGTGGAGGCAGAGCTTGCCCAGCGCATTGCTGCCCTCACCAAGGCAAGGGGCAGGGCTGGGCCGGGGCCAGAGGGAACAGGAGGGAAGGGGTTGGAGAAGGAGGGCAGGGATTGGAGCCGGGGAACAGTTCTGGGACCAGGGCCGCCCCCGGCAGCCCAAGGCATCCCAGTCTCCTCCCAGCTGTGGCCTCTGTGTCCTCTGCTGTCCCCACTGCAACAGAGATCCTTTAAAGGACACCTCAGTGTGTCCTGCACACGTGGGGCTTGCTCCCAAGGGATGGCCCTGTCGGTGTGCATGCCCTTTGACTTGGGTGAGA
Source organism: Cyanistes caeruleus (assembly GCF_971803275.1). Lineage (NCBI taxonomy): Eukaryota > Metazoa > Chordata > Aves > Passeriformes > Paridae > Cyanistes > Cyanistes caeruleus. The sequence continues at coordinate 6,162,204 of NC_141724.1, forward strand.
CCACACCAGGATGAGGAGAAAGAAGAAGCACCAAACTAGATCTTGAAAGAGCGCAGGCCTGGAGGGAGGGATGGATACAGCCATCCCTGCCCTTCCTGGCTTTTAGAATGGTATTTAGTCCCCCACTGAGCACCCCCAGCTCCTGTCATCGTGCCAGCAGGGCTGGTTTGGACTCACAGGGAGCCCTGGTAGGGGTGCAGGCAGTGGGAGAGAGCCTTGCACCCCAGTGAAGACTCAGATGCAGAGATGGACAGGGGGATGCAGCAGGGCCCTCATGGCTTTGGGGAGCACCATCCGAGAAGGCTGCTCTGCTTTTCCCAGGCAGAAGAGAGGCATGGGAGCATTGAGGAGCACCTCCGGCAGCTGGAGGCCCAGCTGGAGGAGAAGAACCAGGAGCTGGCCAGGGTAAGTCCTGATCCTTGCCTGGGTACCTGGGCACACTTGGATGTTCAGGAGCAGGCTGAAAGAACAGCCTGGTTAATCCTTTCCTATCCAGGATCAAACTTGAGCCATACAGGAGCTTATGGCTTAGGGCACTCTGCTGTGAGGATTTCCCCTCTCCAAGGCAATCCAAGACCTGCTGTTAATATTCCAGCCCTCTCCTCTCCCAGCATCACACCCTGGGGCAAGCTGGGACCCCAAATGCTGGGTGGAAGGGGAGGCTCCAGCAGCTCTTTCCCCAAGCCTGGATCAGCAGGATGAAAAGGGCAGGGAGGGTGAGCTGCTGTGCCCTGGGCTGCACAGTCCCTTCTCCAGCTTCTGTGCTTCTCAGCCAGAGGCTGGGCTGTCCCTGCAGGACTGATGCCCATTTCTCAGGTCACCCAGGTGACATTACAGATGTGCCCCTGGGGAAGCCCCAGATGTTTTGCCTTAAGATATTTGAAAATCCAGAGGTTCAGTGTCCATTGGGGTCTGGGAAGTGCCCCCAGTGTGGATATTCCTGGCAGATACACAGGAGAAGCTTTCTTGAGGGGCAGGCCAGCATGATCTCCCTAAATCCTTTTCTCTGCTGTTCAAACCTGGCTGGGGGGTGGCAGAGAGCAGCAGAGCCAGCAGAGGGTCCAACAGTACTGTAAGAAGTGGATTTGTCCCCAGAAGCTGGGCCTGGTGGGCCAGCTCTGACAGCACAGGATGGCAGGAGGGCACTGAGCCCCTCTGGATGTGACACAGATGTTGCTGTGTCTGTCCCAGGCCCGGCAGAGGGAGAAGATGAATGAGGAGCACAACAAGCGGCTCTCAGACACCGTGGATCGGCTGCTGAGCGAGTCCAACGAGCGGCTGCAGCTGCACCTCAAGGAGAGGATGGCAGCCCTGGAGGAGAAGGTAGTGCCTGGGGTAGGGGTCCTCTGGGGGTTGAGGGGGCTGCAGCATCTCTGTGCCTTGTCCAGCCATGGCCCAGGGCTGGGAGTGCCTGCGCAGGGCTGGAGAAAAGGTAAAATGCAGGACACGGCTGTGCTGGGGCTGGTGGAACACAGGGAACTGCTCCAGTCACCTCACCTAGGGAGACTCCTCCCCAGCTCCTCCAGCCCCTCACAGCAGCAGGATTTGTCCTGCTCCTTTCCCTCACCTCTCTGTGTCTCTGCTGGGGCAGCCTGTGCCCAGTTGTCAGAGCAAATCCCAGCTGCATTTTGCAGGAACAAATGCAGCGTTCATCCTGTCCCAGTGCCCATCCCTCCACGTGCTGCCTTAAAACCTTCCTGCCCCCAGGTCCAGACTGATCTCCCTTCTCCAAGCCAGGGCATTGTCCATGAACATCTTCCACCTGGGGAGCTGGGTTTCCTTGGAGGAGCCAGCTGGAGCTGTGACTGCCTCCGTGTGAATGGAATTAACTGGGAGCAGCTGGCTCCAAGCAAGGATCCACCCAGTGCCAGTGGGAGGTCAGGCCTTTGTGATTCAGCTTTCTGGGGGTTCCTGCCCTCAGCAAGTTGGAATGCACAGGTGCATCCCTCAGCTGATGCCTCCAGGGCTGGCTCTGTCCCCCCTCTGCTCTGCTCCTCCTGTCCCCAGACAAATATGGCTGTGCCAGCATGTCCAGTTGTTGAGCAGATAAACTGAAGTTATCAGTCTGGATAAAGAGAAGGACCCAACCTGTGGGGATGAGTCCAAATCATCAGCAAGCAACAGGGACCAGAGTGGTAACACGTTGTGATGGGCATTGCCTACTCCCCAGTCTGGTGCCAGCACTGACCTACCCTGAGAGTTTGTCCAGGTCTTTCATGCACAAAAATGATCCTGTTTGGCTGCCAGCACTCATCAAAAGTGAGCACTGATTCAGGCAGTTACAAACTCTCCAGGGGAGGTTTAGATATTAGGAAAAAAAAATTCAAGGAAAGAATTAGAGCATTGGAATAGCCTGCCCAGGACAGTGGTGGAGTCACCATCCCTGGAGGTGTTCCAAAAACATGGATGTGACACTTGGGGTCACAGTTTAGCTGTGAACATAGCAGTGCTGGGAGGAATGGTTGCGCTCAGTCCTAGAAGGCTTTTTCAATCCTAACAATCCCATGATTTTGTGATTTTATGACCACATCTCCTTTCGCTCCTGCCTGTCCCCTAGCTTAGATGTAAAGGACATTTTTCCCCTTGGTCCAGCTGCTCGAGGAATTGTTCTCCTCTCAGCCATTCTATCTCCTAAACTTCAAGCCCTGTCCGTCAAATCCCTCACTGCCCTCCGTGGCCATGCTCAGCCCAGAGCAGGGCAGGAGTTGAGCTGTGCCCACCCTGCTTGAGAGGCAGGAGTTTGGCAGAGGAGACCTGTGCACAGGCAGGTGAGGAATAGCCCAGTGAGCATTTTTCAGGTGTTCGGTACACAGGAATTCCATACTGGCCATTCCTGGGAGGCCACAAGGCTATTTCCTCCTAAATGGTCTCTTTTTCTTTCCTGTTTTTGTTCCCTTTTATTTTATTTGGTTTTTCTTAAAGAATACATTGTTACAAGAGCTGGAAAATACCCAAAAGCAGATAGAGGAACACCAGCACGACAAGGTAAATGCAGCTGCAGGGACCTGAGCCAGTGATGGCATTGCCTCACTCCCAGCCCCCAGCTAGGGGCACTTGCACCTCCTAAAACGCCCCAGTTTGGGAGGAGCTGGGCTCCCAGGGCACCTGGCAGCATGAGGCCACACACTCAGCCGTGCAGTAGCTGGATGGGAGCTGCTGCCCCCCTCCCTGGACAGCCCTGGGTCAGTTCCCTAGCAGGCACGTTGGGTCCCATCTCTGTGTTTCTGTCACACTCACCCATCCTGAGCCCACTGGGGACAGTGGCTGGGGTGGCTTCACCTGTGCATGGAGGGGGGCTCAGGCAGCCACATCCCCTTGGCCCCTGAGGTTTCTCAGACCTGTCCCGTGCCCAGCCTGCAGAGCCCCCACAGCCCTTCATGCTCTGCTCTCGGGTGAAGCATCTCAGGAGCATCTGCATGACCCCCATGCCTTGCTAGGAAGGAGGTGGCTTTGTGGAGCAGCAGGAGCTTTTGGGACTTGCTGCATGTCTCATGCATGGTTTAGGGGATCAGGAGGGCTGCTTTTCCCCTTGGCTGCAGGGAGAATGTGTGCTTATTCCTTGTGCTTCCCCACCGTGGCTGCTCGGGTCTGGGCAGGGCAGAGCTCGCATGACACTGCTGCCACTTTCCTGGCTCAGTCTGTTTGTCCCCCAGACTGGATCCTGCTGGGCCTGGAAATGCCTTCTCCCCTCCCTCCCTCCCTCCCTCCCTCCCTCCCTCCCTCCCTCCCTCCCTCCCTGTCCACCTGCAGCCTCCCCCTGGCATCTCCTAGCACTGGGTACAGCTGCAGCTTCCCCCTGGGGATGGGGCTGGGAGCAGGAGGGACACAGGCACCAGCAGCAGCAGCTTTGGCACTGCAGATCCCTTGTCAAGGGAGCACACACATGTGGTCTGGAGCAGAACCAGAGCATCCAAGTGGGACCTGTTTTCCTTCATCTCCCAAAGCAGAATTCCTTGAGCAGCTCTGTCTCTCTGTCCTGGTCTTCCCTCCCCAGCACCCTCATTCCCTGTGCCTGCATGGGCTGTTTCTTTACTGTTGTGTCCAGGATGCTTTAAACCTGAGGTGGGGATGTGTAAAGGGAATGTAAACTTGGCAGTAGCCAAGCATGTGGGTTACCCCAAACCTGGCAGCTGGCCAGAGCAAACCCCAGCCCTGCCTGTCTCACCCCCCGAACAGCGGCGTTTGTCCGACGAGATCGACAAGCTGAGGCTGGAGGTGGATCAGCTCAAGACCAGGAGTGGGACGTTTGTGGAGAGTGTGCACACCAGGTAAGTGCCAGGGCAAACCCCTGCAGCCCTGGCTTTGGGGGGAGTTGGCTTTGGGGACCACAAAGTGCTGCTGTCACTGGGTGTTTCTGGTGCCCCCAGGCTTCAAGGGGGGTGCTCCATTCACTGCCCCCCTTTCTGTGTCTCTCCTGCTTTCCCCCTTGCCATCAGCCCCTGGGGACCTGGGTCCTCACAGCAGGGGCAGCTCCAGCCCTGGATCCACCATGGATCTCTCCTGGGGTGGGACACAGACTCTTGAAAACAGCCCAGCCCAACTGAATGACCCCAGATTTGCTCTTGTAAGGGTGAGAAGCCACTGGGCATTGTTTCTTTTTCTACACGAGTGGCTTAGGACTTACTTTGCTCTAAAAGCTGGATATTCACCCAAGGACTTCCCCCTGTAGCACAGGGGATGGGCTGGTGCAGAAGGAGGAATTCCTCTGGAGCTGTTGCAGGCGAAGGAGAATGAAGTTCCTCTTTCTCTAATGCAATGGTCCTCCCACACCCTTTCATTTAAAGTCAGCTGGGACATGGGGACGTCCCAGCCCAGGGCACCAGAAACAGAGGTGAGTCCATCGAGTCTCAGCCTCCAGCACTCACCAGGATACCCAGAGCTGCTCCAGGAAAGCCAGAGTGGAAGAGGAGGGTGACAGCACAATAACTCTGCCCTAAGCACTTCCAGTGTGGGGTCAAAGCAGCAAGGGCTCAACGGGAGCAACCAGAGAAGAAAATTCCCCTCAGAAAGGCTGGAAAAGGTGGGGAGGAGCTGGTGCAAGCAGCTTTGGGTCTGTCAGCAGAGGGAAGAAGGCCTGGAGACCCTATGTCTGTCATGGAGAGAAGAAATGGGGAGGGTGAGGAAGAGCCTGTGAGGATGAAGGAGAGCTGAGTGCTGGAGCAGAGTCTGGAGCACGTGTGGGGACTCTTTGCATGCGTCTTTACAGCAGGATGGACAATTTGGTCATTTTTTGTATTTCTCATATGAAAAGTCAGCAGAAATCTTGAGTTGCAGAATGATCCCCCAGCTGAAAAAAACTGTCAGCTTTTGTCTAAGGTGTTTTTATCTGGTTTTAGCTGGGCAGCAGCTTGTCAGTAGTTCTGAAATCCCTGGAACTTGGGTTGTGCCTTGGTCTGACACACCAGGCTGGCCCAGCAGTGCTGCTTTGGTGCTGATTTTATCTCCAGGCCTGTGTCTGCACTGCAAACCAGGCCCACCGTGGTGGAAGACCACCATGTGCGTGGGGCTGCTGCTTTGTCATCTTAAATTCACTTAAACTAAACAAACCTCGCGTCTCCAGTGACACTGAATGTGGGGATAATCACCCCGTGCCCAGGAAGGTGTCTGGCTCACATCCATGGTTGGGTCTTCAGGGCCAAGAGGAACAACCAGGCAAAGCAGAGACATGGAATGAGCACCACACTTGAGGGTTAGGGTTTGGGTTAGGGTTAGGCTCAGCTCAAAGTGTCCTCGTGTCCTGGTGCTGCCATGCTCGGCCTGGTACGGCCTTACCAGGTCCTGGTCCCAAGCACCAGCCCTGGCTGAGAGGAGGAGGCTGAAGAAATCCAAGCTGGTTTCTGCTAGGAGATCCTAACAATGCTCATATCCTCATACCTGGAAGATGTTTCAGGTGGAATTTTATTCATTGAAATCACTGAATCATTAAGGTTGGAAAAGTCCTCCAGCGTCATCGAGTCCAGCCTTCACCCAAACACCAACATTCCCACTACATCACTTCACAAATTGCCACATTTACCACTTTTTTTAACACCTCCAGGGTTGGGAACTCCACCACTGCCCTGGGCAGCTTGTGCCAGGGCCTGACCACCCTTTCCATTAAGAAATTTTTCCCAATATCCAACCTGACCCTCCCCTTGAGGCTATTTCCCCTCATCCTGTTACTCACTGCCTGGGAGGAGAAACAGATTCTCATCAGGATACTTTCTCATGAAAATGTTGGAATAAACACAGAAAGGAGAAGAGCTCCCTGGCTGGCTCCTGCTGGGTACATGGGGATGGAGAGGACACAAGTTGTGTTGAGAGATTTCAGCTGCTGTGGGGAGGGAGGGGCAGGAGGAGCCTGTTCAGCCCTGGCTCCACAGCAGCCCCCAGTGCAGGGAGTTTTGGGCAGAAGTGGCTGGATGCCCTGATGGGTGCCCAGAGAAGGGGGAGGCAGCAGCAGGGGAAGGCCCAGGGCTGAACTTCTGACAGTGTGGGAAAGCTGGAGTCTCCTGGGATCAGAGGTCACCAGGGTGTGCAGCTCCTCATGAGGGGCAGCTCTGATCTCTGCTCTCTGTGAGCAGGGACAGCACCCAGGGAAGGGCTGGAGCTGGGCCAGGGCAGGCTCAGGCTGGAGATCAGGGAAAGGTTCTTCCCCCTGAGGGTGCTGGCACTGCCCAGGCTCCCCAGGGAATGGGCACAGCCCCGAGGCTGCCAGAGCTCCAGGAGTGTTTGGACAAGGCTCTCAGGGGTGCACAGGGTGGGATTGTTGGGGTGTCTGTGCAGGGCAGGGGTTGGACTTGATTGTTGAGGGTTCCTTCCAGCTCAGGATATTCTGATTCAATTATTCTGTGAGTGCATTTCCAGGTCCCCTGTGGGGGAATGGGACACCTTTTTCCAGAGCCTGGATTTGCATCCTTTCATGCTGAGCAGGCAAACATTACTGGGATGGGCATCCAGCAGTGGTCTCCTCCCCCTCCTCCCCCTCCTCCCCCTCCTCCCCCTCCTCCTCCTCCTCCTCCTCCTCCTCCTCCTCCTCCTCCGTCCCAGAACGCCTGGACTTTAAGGGGAGCAGCCTGAGTGTGAGTGTGTCCTGCACAGAGCAATGTCCCCCACAGGGCTCTCTCTTCCCAGGTCCCACATGGGCAGTGCCACTGACCTGCGCTTCCCGCTGGGAGCTGTGGTCCACGCCCCAGCCGAGCCCTTCGGAGCAGCTCCGGGGCTGCCCCGGGCACAGAAGGGACGGTTCGGTGCCCGGAGAGAGGAGCCAGCCAAGGTAAACCCTGTGCACCCCAGTGCTTGGGTCTGCTCCTGCCCTGCATCCTGGGGTTGGGGTCAGACTGGAGATGTGGGGCAGTTTCCTTCCCCTGCTGCATTCATGAGGGAACATCGGAAGGGTTTCCCATTAGGGTCACATTGAGATGGAATTCCTGCATGGAGGTCGCCAGTCTGGCTTTTGGAGACGTGGGAATGCTGTGTAGGACTGTGGCCCTTGTTCCCCCAGGACTGGGAGCAGGCCCAGGCAGGTGGGGTCCTGGCCACGGGGCCTCACGCCTTCGACAGCGACCCCGACATCTCCGACATGGATGAGGACGACCGCGAGACGCTGTTCAGCTCCATGGATGTCCTCTCTCCTGGTGGGCATTCAGATGCTCAGACATTGGCCATGATGCTTCAGGAGCAGCTGGATGCCATCAACGAAGAGATCAGGTATCACCATGGCCAAAACCCACCACTGCCCTGTGCAGAAATGGCTCCAGGGGGACAAAAAACAGCCAGGAGACTCTGCTGCTAAAACTGGGGCCTTGGTGCGTCTTCAGCCAGGGAAGTGGCTCTAGGACATCCAGCCACAGGGCTTGGTCCTTCCTGCCGTGTCTCCCTGTCCCTCAGCTGCACCAGTGCTGGCTCAGAGGGTCATTATTTCAAAGGATCATTATTTTCTATAAAATCTTTTATGGATATTTAAAGGAATCGGGGTGTGTCCCAGCTCTGGTTCTTAAGGATCCTGATGGATCTTGCTGCCATTGCTGGAAATCAGGGGTTGAGGTGCAGCACCAAGGTGCATTTCCCCAGGGCAGAGGTTCTGTGTCCCTGGGAAGATGGGGAACCAGGAGCCCTGAGCTCTGCTGCTCCCCCAGGATGATCCAGGAGGAGAAGGAGTCCACGGAGCTCCGCGCAGAGGAGCTGGAGACACGGGTCACGAGCGGCAGCATGGAGGGCCTGAACCTCACCCAGCTGTGCAAGAGGGCCTCCATCCCCACCTCTCTGACAGCCCTGTCCCTGGCCAGCTCATCCCCACCGCTCAGCGGCCGCTCCACGCCCAAGCTGAGCTCCCGCAGCGCCGCGCAGGACCTGGACCGCATGGGGATCATGACGCTGGTGAGGAGCCGGAGGGGCCGGGGCTGGCGGGGGGGTCTGGCTGTGAGGTGGGAGCGATGCCCAGTGTCCACACGGGCCTGTGGGGGGTGTGGGACAACGGGGTGCCCATGTTTGCTGTCTCCAGCCTGGCAGCCTGGCCCTGGGACTGCTCTGGGGGCGTGCTCCATTAACTGCCCCCTTTCTGTGTCTCTCTCGCTTTCCCCCTTGCAATCAGCCCAGCGACTTGAGGAAGCACCGGAGGAAACTGCTAGTGAGTGGCTCCCATCCCGTTGGTTTTTGTCCAAGCCCTTTTTCCAGCCTGCTCCTGGCTTTGTCCACACCAGGTCAGGGTGCAGCAGGCGCGGGATGGAGCTGGGGACCCCAGGGATTCAGCAGGAGGATCATGGGGATCCCGAAAGGTGCTTGGACGTATTCCCACCAGCAGCCTGGGGGGGCTGGCAGGACGTGGGGAGGTTCAGAAAGCCACTGGGTCCTCAAACACTGCGTCCCCTCTGGCAACAGGGTGTCCTTGGGACATTTCCATCTGTGCTTCTCAGAGCCCTCTGATGAGGACCAGCAGTTTCTGTCCCCGCACCCTGACCTGGACCATGGGGCTGCATCCTCTCACCCCCATTCCCAGGATCTCAGCCATCCTGCCACATCCTCCCCATCCGCTTGGGCAGCTGGAGCCATTGCCAGAGCTCTCATTCAGGCCATTCCTGGAGCGTGGCAAAGCCCCAGGCCTCTGGTGGCTCTTTTGGCCATGCCTCCATGGAGCAAGAGAGAGGCAGGCAGCAGGGCAAGGATGGAGCTGGGCTCTGGCCTCCCACCCTCACGGCCTCTCCTCTTGTTCAGTCGCCTGCAGCTCGGGATGAGAGCCGGGAGGACAAAACCACCATCAAGTGTGAGACGTCCCCGCCGTCGTCACCCAGAGCACTGCGGCTGGAGAAGCTGGGCCACCCTGCCCTGAGCCAGGAGGATGGCAAGAGGTGTGTGGAGACCCTTGGCATCCCACTTGAGGGCATTCCTGGGGCACACGTGGCATGTGGGGCGGGCTGGGGTTTGCCACGGCTTGTGCCCTGCTCGAGAATAACCTAAAGGCTTTGCTCTTCCTCTCCCTCCTCCATCCCCAGCTCACTGGAGGAGCAGGCCAGCAATCCCAGCAGCAGCCAAGACTCCTTGCACAAGGGTTCCAAGAGGAAGGGGATCAAGTCTTCCATCGGGCGCCTGTTTGGGAAGAAAGAGAAGGGTCGCTTGATCCAGCTGAGCAGAGAAGGGGCCACGGGGCAGGGTCTGTGAGCAGCCCTGTCACTGTGCCAGGCTCCCCACACCCTCTGGCTCTGTCTGCCACTGGGGACAGGGCACTGTCTGGGGTGACGGGGAGGGGCAGGGACACCTCCTGCTGGTTTGGGGGTGTTGGCAGCTCCAGGGAAGATGGAGCTTAGTGTTTGCTCCCCTTGGCCTCTCTGGCCTGAGCATGGTGTCATCTTAACGCTCTGTCAGAGCTGGGGTGTGGACAGTGACCTGTCTGTCATGTATCTCATCTTCAGTGTCCCCAAATCTACTTCCCTCCCTATGGATTTTGGTAGGAACTGATTTTCCACTCCTAAATCCTTTACTGCTTCCATGCTGAGCATTGTTGGACTCAGTGATCTGCCTGTGTCCCTTGCAAAGGGACTGTTCTGTGACTTTGGGATTCTGGGATTTGGAAACCAGGAGGGATGGCAGGAGGGGGTCTGCTCGAGCTTCTGAGGGAAGCAGGGGGGCATGGGGCAGGCTGCAAAGGGACACTCACCTCCTGTGCTGTCACTGTGTGTCCCCCTGGTGTGGGGACATGCCCACACCGGCCCTGGGGGAGGTCACACTGACCTGAGGGTGTCTTGCTTGCCCAGCAGTGCTGCTGACTGACGTGGAGGGAGGCATCCAGGACCCCCTGGGACTGGGCAAGCTGGGGGCTCAGGCCGAGAAGGACCGGCGCCTGCGGAAGAAGTGAGTGAACTTCCTTCTGTACCCCAGCGAGAAACTGATCTTCTGGGAAGCCGTGGCACAGGATTAGGAACTGCTGGGAACTCTCACCTTCACCCTCCCTTGGGCCTTGTCACTTCCTTCACAGATTTGTCTCCAGCTGCTCCCTACTGCCCAGGGCCCATTCCCTTCCAGGAACTCTCCCTTCCCCACAAGCCCCCATAAATCACTTTTCTGCTTCTGTTCCTGCCAGGCATGAACTCCTGGAAGAGGCTCGGAGGAAAGGATTGCCCTTTGCCCACTGGGATGGCCCCACTGTTGTGTCCTGGCTGGAGGTGCGTGCCCATGGGTTGTCCCCATGCTGTCCCCACAAGTGTGTGCGTGCCACCATGTCCCACCGTGCTTGGTCCATGCTCATGTCTGGGGCCTTCAAATCCTGGGAGAGATCCCTGGATCCCTCAGAGCCCGTGGAGCTGTGGTTTGAGTAGAGCTTTGGGTTTGAGCACAAGTCTGATGAGGAGTGTCTGAGGAAGCTGGGGGGGCTCAGCCTGGAGAAAAGGAGGCTCAGGGGGGACCTTGTGGCTCTGCACAACTCCCTGCCAGGAGGGGACAGGCAGGAGAGGTCGGGCTCTGCTCCCAGGGAACAGGGACAGGACAGGAGGAAACGGCATCGAGCTGTGCCAGGGGAGGGTTGGGTTGGGTTTGGGGAAAAGTTCTTCAGTGAAAGAGTGATCAGGCCCTGGCACAAGTGCCCAGGGCAGTGGTGGGGTCACCATCCCTGGAATGTTTGGAAGATGTGTGGATGTGGCACTTGGGACATGGGAAAGTGGTGAATGCAGCAGTGCTAGAGAAATGGTTGGAACTGATCTTAGAGGGCTTTTCCAACCTTAATGATTCTATGAAAAGCTCCATGGGTGCACCTTCCCTGTGCTGTGCCCATCAGGCACAAGGATGCCCACAGGCCACCTCTGCAAGGTACAACCAGACCCAGAACCCCACGTGGACATTCAGCTTCGATACTGGGCTCTGGAGAGGGTGGCCTTGCCCCTGGCACAGGAGCCAGGGTGGCAGTGCCAGGCAGTCACTGTGTCCCTGTCCCCAGCTCTGGGTAGGGATGCCAGCCTGGTACGTGGCTGCGTGCCGGGCCAACGTCAAGAGCGGGGCCATCATGTCAGCCCTGTCGGACACCGAGATCCAGCGGGAGATCGGCATCAGCAACGCCCTGCACCGCCTCAAGCTGCGCCTGGCCATCCAGGAGATGGTGTCCCTCACCAGCCCCTCTGCACCGCCCACGTCCCGCACGGTGAGTGCCCCTCACCCCCTCTGGCAGCCTGCTCCTTCCCTTAGGAGCACTCTGTGTCCTCTCATGGGCTGCTCAAACCACTGGACACTCATTCCCCACTCACATGGGCTTGTCTGCAGAGGCCAGCCCTGCAAAGAGCAGAACTCAGGGCCTGGCTGCCCTGGAGAGGATAAAACTCCATCCAGAGAGCAAAAATACAAATGTTCCTGAGGCCAGCTTGGTTGCACACAGCCTCTCTCCCAATAATTTCAACACAAGCCTTTTCCGTCTGAAATTCCTGGGGCAACTGAGAGCAACTGCAGATCCCTGCCCTTGGCTGGATGGAGGGATTGTGTCTTTTGCTGGTCCCCAGAGGCATTGAGGGGTGGCCAAGTAATGCCAAGCCATGTGTAGACCTGCACCTGGCAGAAGGAAGGCTGCTGTGTCCCCCTCAGATGACTGTGTGATGGGGATAGGCCTGCAGGCTCCTTGAGCATCAAAGTGCAAAGGGATCTAAATGAAGGTCCTTGCTGTGCTCTCTGTGTGTGGCTGCATGCACAGCCCAGTGGGGTGTCCCCAGGACAGTTCTAAGCACAGGGTGGTCTGATCCTCCACCAGCCAGAGCTGGGCTTGATTCCAGCACAGCTGGTGCTGACAGAGGGTGGACATGAGCCCAGGTGTGCTCAGGTGGGCAAAAAGACCAAGAGAACCTGGGCTGTCCCAGCACTGTGGTGGCAGCAGGCCCAGGACAGTCCCCATTCCCTGTGCTGACACTGCTGGGGTCACACCTGGAATCCTGGGGGAGTTCTGGGCACTTCGTGAACAGAGACCTGGAGGGGCTGGAGCATGTCCAGAGAAGGGAATGGGGCTGGGGAAGGGGCTGCAGCAGCAGGAGCAGCTGAGGGAGCTGGCGGGGCTCAGCCTGGAGGCTGAGGGGGGACCTTGTGGCTCTGCACAACTCCCTGCCAGGAGGGGACAGCAGGGGAGGTCAGGCTCTGCTGCCAGGGAACAGGGGCAGGACAAGGGGAAACAGCCTCAAGCTGTGCTGGGGGAGGTTCAGGCTGGATATTGGGAGAAATTTCTTCCTGGAAAGGGTGGTCAGGCCCTGGCACAACTACACAGGCCAGTGGTGGGGTCACCATCCTTGGAAGTGTTCAAAAAATGAATGGATGCTGCACTTGAGGACATGGTTTAGTGCTGAACACGGTGGTGGTGCTGGGCTGAGGGCTGCACTTGATGATATTTCAGCCTTAATAATTCTGTGATTCCGTGACTCCATGGTGGTGGTGAACTGAGGCCATGTTTCTGTGCTGGTTTGCTCTGACCCCTCTGCTCTTCCCTGCAGTCCTCTGGAAATGTCTGGGTCACCCATGAGGAGATGGAGAACATGGCAACTTCCACCAAGACGGTGAGGCTGGGCAGCCCCGGGGTGTTAGGGCCTGAGCAGCTCCAGGTGTGTTAACCCAGAGGGAAGGGGATCCCTCACATGTCAGCTCTTGGCCAGCACCCTGCAGCTCTTTAGAAACCCTCTTTCAACCTTTAATGTCCCAGCAATTTCTAAAAGTGTCTAAAACCCTATCAGATTTTTTCTCTTGTGGAAACCCCACTGGGTTTCTAGAGCAGAGGAGCTCTGGCTGTTTGGGAGTTCAAGACAAAACCCAGGAGTGATCTCATGACACGTGAGATCCCCAAGTCATTCTGCACCCAAGGAAGGCTCTAATCCCCCACTGACCTCAGCACACCCAAACATTGTCCCCACCATGTGTCCCTGCCACTGCTGACAGCTTGGGCTCCCGTGCAGGGATGTGTCCATGCTCCCCAAAGCTCTGGCTCCTTTGGAGAGATGGATTCCCTGTGGTTGGAACCTGATCACCCCTTACCTGTGTCTCAGAGCAGGGCAGCCTTCTGGATTGTGTGGGAATTGTGTGTCCAGGGCCAGGCTGGAGCACCCTGGGGTAGTGCAAGGTGTCCCTGCCCATGCCAAGGTGACTTTAATGTCCCTTCCAATCCAAACAAGTTTGGGGTTTTTGAAATAGACATTTTATTAAAGTTTTGTTGAGTAGCAGGGATGTGCCACTGTCCCTTGGCAAGTCCTGTGAGACTGAGGAAAACCAGCATGGGTTGGCAAAGGAGGAAATGGCTACAAAATCAGCTTGGGCAGGCCCCTGTGGGTTGCGACAGATGTACTAAATCTTAATTCTCTTTCATCCATCTCACCTGGGAAGATCTGAGAACTCTCCATGTTTCCCAGGGAAGATGGACAAGCCCCAGGGTTGGTGCCAAGTCCAGCCCAAGCCTCATCATATCCTCACTTCTTCTCCTCACTTCTTCTCCTCACTTCTCCTCCTCCTCCTCCTCCTCCTCCTCATCCTCCTCCTCCTCCTCCTCCTCCTCCTCCTCCTTTTCTCCATTCTGTATTCGTGGTTAGAGATGGGGTGGGAGCCAGTGAGGTCAGGGTGTCCCCAGGGTGCTGGGGACGAGGCTGAGGTCCCCACACTGTCGGAGTGAGCCGTGTCCCCTCGTGTCCCTCTGAGGTCCCCCAGGGGTGCCGTGCTCGGTGCCCTGTTGTGGTCAGGGCCAGCAGGTACTGACTGCACTGTCCTTTCTGTTGACATGCTGCGTGTGTCACACGTAGGACACAGAGGAAGGCAGCTGGGCACAGGTGAGGTCCCCGGGCCACCCTTGTCCGGGGGGGTGCATGGGGCGGTCGCGGGAGGAGCTGGAAATGTTTGGGGCAGTGATGTTCACTGAGGCCTTGGGGGCTTTACCTGCACCCCATGGCTGCTCCTCTGGGCCATCTCTCGGGTACAGGATGTCCTCCTGAGCCCTTTCTGCTCCAGGCAGTGGCTTTTCCTGGGACCTCTGTGAGATCCAGAGCCTGTGTTAAGAACCCCCACCTGTGTGACCACCCTGCATGCGGGCAGGATTCCAGCTGCACGTTTACTTTTTCACCTGTTTTGTAGCCCTGAGTCCATAGAGATGATTTTTATGAACCAAAAAGGTGGGAGGAAAGAGTCCTGCTTGGATCCATCTCTTCTGGTTTTATCCCTCTTAAATGCTTTACTTTCCTTCTGGTGGATTTTAATTCATTTTCAGACCCAAAATCAGTTTGCAGTGGAAGTGAAAGGGTGGGGTCTTTTCCCAAAACCGACCTTTTTGTTTGTTTTGAAGTCATAAAATAGAGATTATTGAAGTAGAGATTCTTAAAAATGAGTTGGGAATGCACTGGAACTTGTTTCTCAGTTGTTTCCTCTTTCAATGAATGTGATTTTTCTGGAGGCAGCTGCTCATAAAGTCCAGTTGTTCCTTGCCAATACTTTTGGCCACTGCTTTGTTTCCTGGGGGGGCATGAGCAGGACACAGATCATGGCCAGCAGGACTGTTCCCCCCAGCTCCTTTAGTACCACCCAGGCCTGGAGCCTCAGGACAGTGACCCTCTTGGGCTGTCACTGATCTCCTGGGGTTCTGCAGCTCCACCAAGCCCTGGGTTCTCGCCAGCTTCTCCATGTGCCTCTCTGCAGACCCTGGCCTATGGGGACATGAACCACGAGTGGATTGGGAATGAGTGGCTGCCCAGCCTGGGTCTGCCCCAGTACCGCAGCTACTTCATGGAATGCCTGGTGGACGCGCGGATGCTGGACCACCTGACCAAGAAGGACCTGCGGGTGCACCTGAAGATGGTGGACAGCTTCCACCGGTGAGTCCTGGCGCCTGCAGCTTCCTAGTGTGCACATGGAGCAGAGGGTGGGGGATTTGAGGGATTCTCCCCTGTCTTGGGCAGTCCTGGATGGCTCTTCCAGGCTGGACTCACCACCCTCAGCTGGGGCAGCTCTTACAGGCAGAAGTTCTCTTTCACCTCACTCCCTGCTGCAGAATGACAGAGGACCAGGCCTTCCCCTGGCTGTGGAGCAAACTGTGGGCAAAACTTCAGGCTCTTCCTACTTGGTGCTCCACTGCTGCCTGCCAGCAGCCCAGTGGAGAAGGCTGTTCCAATCCCAGCCATGGCATCCCCTGCCATGGGGTCCCACCCTGACCCATGGACCTGTCAGCCTGGAGCAACCTCCATGGGCTGGTTCCCCTGCCCCTCTCCAGCTACCAAGGGTGAGGATCATTTGGATCTGTGCACTCTCAGGCAGCTGGAACAGGCTCAAACTGATGGGGTGGGAATTGACATGGAAGGGAGAGGACGTTCCCCATTTTCCAGCTTTGGGTTGTGTCTGTCCTGACCCATCCCTGACCTTGGGTGTGTGGGGAGCATGCAGAGAGGGTCCCCCCAGCCAGGTGTCCTGGAGGGCTGGGAGGGACCTCTGGTGTCCCCTGTGTTGTTGCAGCACCAGCCTCCAGTACGGCATCATGTGCCTCAAGAGGCTCAACTACGACCGCAAAGAGCTCGAGAGGAGGCGAGAGGAGACCCAGCATGAAATCAAAGGTCAGCACCCCCTGTCCCACTCCAGAGCAGGACAAGATACCCAGGGCTGGTCTCTCTTCCATCTCTTATTTTTAACCCATTATTTGAGCCCACAGGGCTGTTCTCCTGAGGGACCTCCCTGCTGCTCCCAGTGTTTTATCAGTTGACCCCAGGCAGGCATGAGGAGGGAGCAGGGGAGAGCAAAGATGCAGCCTGAGCATCCCGTGATCTTCTCTGCCCATTTCACTACTCAGGACATCCCCAGCTTGCTCAGCCTCCCCTTCCTTGTCAGTGTCCTGAGATTCCCTGTGCATCTGGCTGCTGCTTGGATTACATCTCATTATTGATAATGCCCCTAATTACATCAGCAGCCGTGGGTTCTTAAGATTACTTTTCACAGTTGTTTTCTGCCTGTTATTTCAGCTTTGAGCTTGGTAAATTGAACTGAGCTGTTCATGGCACTCGAGCTCCTGGTTTTACTGCTGGCTTGGGAAGGAGAGTCCCAGGATCATCCTGGGGCAAAGGGAAAGGGCCTCAGGACATCCCCAGAGCTCCTCAGAGCCACGAGTGTGGTGAGAGGTGGCCCTGAGCCATGTCCTTGCTGTCGTGCAGATGTGTTGGTGTGGACCAATGACCAGGTCATTCACTGGATCCAGTCCATCGGGCTGCGTGAGTACGGGAACAACCTGGTGGAGAGCGGAGTGCACGGGGCCCTGCTGGCCCTCGATGAGAACTTCGACCACAACAGCCTGGCCCTCGTGCTGCAGATCCCCACCCAGAACACCCAGGTAGGAGCAGGGTCCTTGGGGGATTTTGGAGGAGAGTGGCCATTGTGGGACACGGCTGTGGTGTGACGGCACCAGTGTCACCAGCTCAGCTCTCCCTTTCAAAGCAGAGCTCTCCTATGGCACAGGGGGGCTCTTTCTGTCACACTCAGGCTTTCCTAGGATGGAAGTTTGGCCTGGAAGCACATTCCCCATTGATGAGGCATAATAATCTTTTTGTTAATTGCAGGCTCGACAAGTGCTAGAGAGGGAGTTCAACAACCTGCTCGCCCTGGGCACGGACCGGAGGCTGGATGATGTGAGTGCCAGACCTCTCCATATCCTGGGACACTGGGGAAGGACCTGGGGGTGTTGGAGGATGAGAAGCTCAGTGTGCCCCGGCCATGTGCTCTGGCAGCCCAGAACCCCACACTGTGTGCTGGGCTGGTCCCCCAGCATGGGCAGCAGGGCAGGGGGGATTCTGCCCCTGTGCCCCACTCAGGTGAGACCCCACCTGCAGAGCTGCCTCCAGCCCTGGGCTTCTAGCACAGGAAGGACGTGGAGCTGCTGGAGCGAGTCCAGGGGAGGTGCTCTGGGGCTGGAGCTCCTCTGCCATGAGCCCAGCATCCCTTGGAGTCTTTACTGGGAATTCTGTGTTGATATCTCCAAGGCATCAATGTTTGCAGGCAGGCTGTAGAGAGGAGACATGAGCTGGAAAGGATCCAATGCCATGGGATCCCAGCAGGATGTCCTGTGTCCATGGCCTAGTTTGATCCCCCACCTTGCTGGAGCTGGTCACCAAGGACAGGTGTTAGCTGTCTCCAGGGGCAGGAGGGGCTGGCACTGACCCCGCTGTTCCCAGCAGGGCGATGACAAAACCTTCCGTCGGACGCCGTCCTGGCGCAAGCGCTTCCGCCCGCGGGACGTGCACAGCATCAACCTCCTGAGCGGCTCTGCTGAGACCCTCCCCGCCGGCTTCCGTGTCACCAGCCTCGTGCCACTGCC